>NC_041390.1:162224786-162228621 GCF_002162155.2 Triticum dicoccoides | reverse complement strand
TTAAGGCACCGAAGCAGCGTCCACCCCGACACGACCCTAGTTTGCCTGGTGCACCTACATTTGAGAATGCAAACGAATCTTCTTTCATTTGCAAACGAATCCGTATGTATTACCATGCCCGTGTTTTCCTTGCAATAATTAGTCATTCGAAATGAGATACTCCATCCGTTCACTTTTGTAAGTCGTTTCAGACAACTTAAAAAGAACTGTTTTGCACATTGTCTGAAATGTCTTCAAGGTCTTATAAAAGTGAACAGAGGGAGTACTATAAATTAATTAATGAGGAGTTATTTGAAAAAAAAATCAAAACGGTACCCACGATAACGTGGATTAGAGTGTGTGTCACATAATGTAACACCCTCGATGCGACTATATCTCCCACGTGTTGAGGCACGACTTAGAGGCATAATCGCATTGAAGGCATATGTCGCAAGTTAGGCAATCTTCACAACATCCCATGTAATAAAGATAATAAAAGGGGAGATAACATAGTTGGCTTACACTCGCCACGTCAATCAAGTACATAAATAACATTACATCATCCAAACACTCATGGCCCGACTACGGCGCCAAAATAAAAGATGACCCAACATGCGACACGGTCCCGATCACCCCCAACTGGGCATCACTACTGATCATCAGGAAAGGAAACATAGTAACATTGAGAGTCCTCGTCGAACTCCCACTTGAGCTCGAGCGCGTCACCTGGAGCGGAATCATCAGTCCCTGCATCTAGTGTAATAGTAATCTGTGAGCCACAGGGACTCAGCAATCTCGCACCCTCGCGATCAAGACTATTTAAGCTTATAGGTAAGGCAAGGTAAAATATATGTGGAGCTGCAGCAAGCGACTAGAAAATATGGTGGCTATCCTATTCGCAAAAGAGAGCGAGAAGAGGAGGCAAAGCGCGAGCGAGAAACTAGAGAACAACCTGCGCAAACATTACTCCAACACCGTGTCCGCTTCCCGGACTCCGCCGAGAAGAGGCCATCACGGTAACACACTCAGTTGATTCATTTTAATTAAGTTAAGGTTCAAGTTATCTACAACCGGACATTAACAAATTCCCATCTGCCCATAACCGCGGGCACGAATTTCGAAAGTTCAAATCCCTGCAGGGGGGTCCCAACTTAGCCCATGACAAGCTCTCACGGTCAACGAAGGAATATACCTCCTCCCAAGACGTTCCGATTAGACTCGGTATCTCGGTTATTCAAGACACTTCGACAGGTTAAAACAAGACCAGCAACACCGCCCGAATGTGCCGACAAATCCCGATAGGAGCTGCACATATCTCTTTCTCAGGGCACACTCAGATTGTCTTAGGTACGGGTAGGCCAGCCCAGAGTTGCCCCTGGTGGCCACCGGCAGCTGACAGGTGGACCAACACTCAGAGGAGCACTGGCCCGAGGGGGTTAAAATGAGATGACCCTCGGGCTCTAGAAACCCAAGGGAAAAAAGGCTAGGTGGCAAATGGTAAAACCAAGGTTGGGCATTGCTGGAAAAGCTTTAATCAAGGCGAACTATCAAGGGGTTCCCATTATAACCCAACCGCGTAAGGAACGCAAAATCCGGGAACATAACACCGATATGACGGAAACTAGGGCGGCAAGAGTGGAACAAAACACTAGGCGAGAGGCCGAGCCTTCCACCCTTTACCAAGTATATAGATGCATTAAGATAACATGGCAATATAATAATATCCCAACAAGTAAATAAATGATCCAAGAAGGAACGGCCTCCAATCTTCACCTGCAACTAGCAACGCTATAAGAGGGGCTGAGCAAAGCGGTAACATAGCCAATCAACGGTTTGCTAGGACATGGTGGGTTAGAGGTTTGACATGGCAATTTGGGAGGCTTGAAAGCAAGTGGTAGGCATCGTAGCATTGGCATAGCAAAAGAGCGAGCAATCTAGCATAGCAAAGATAGTAGTGATTTCGAGGGTATGATCATCTTGCCTGCACAGTTGTTAGAGTTGACTGGATCCTCGAAAGCAAACTCAACGGGCTCCTTGTTAGCGAACTTGTCTCCTGGCTCTACCCAAACAAGACAAATAAGCAACAAGGACACAATCAACCACGTGCAAGACTCAAACAATATGATGCGATGATGATATGCTATGCGGGATGCGATGCGGGATGCATATGCAAGATTTGAGAAGGGAAGCCTGAAACTGGCTTCAACTTGGAAATCCAAGTGTGCCACTGGAAAGATGAGATGAAATTGCTTGAAAACAATATAAAGAACGCCAGAATCGGAGTTACGGTTTAGAAATGGCAAGCGATTCAAAAATGACCACGGTCTGCGATTTACAACAAGTAGCCAACTAAATGCAATGAGATGAACATGTTACAGCACCCAAACATGACAACAAAATACATGGCAGGGATGCATTCATGATGCTTAACAAAAGTCTAGCACTGAGCTACGGCCAATTCATCCATTAACAGGTTCAAACAAGCATGGCAAAAATGCATATGGTAAACAGATTTCAGACTTAGCGAAATTAACACTTGTCTGGAATTTCAGATCAGGTAGCACTCTTCGGAGCAACAAAACTATATGCTACAGGTCCTGAACATGGCAAAGTAAAGCATGGCATAGAGCTACTCAAAGAGCTTAACAAAATTCCCTTAGTGACCTTGAGCCAAAAGGGATCAGAAAATACAATTGCAAGCATGTGAACATAGCAAAAACATAATCAGTTTTCAGACTTAGTGAAAACTGGCACATGCTGAAACATATATCAAGTATGCATGTTTACGAGCTCGATGCACTCACTACGGTGAAAGTCATGACAAGACAAGCATACACCCATTAATAATACACAATATACAAGCTATACATGGCAAGAACAATAGCATAGCATGCACAGATCAACTACAACATCATCGGCAAAATTGCAAACAAGTTGACAATCTGCCCTGATTCATAAAGTAACAAAAGTAGAGCTCGATTGACTCAAGCTAGGTTGCTCCATAATTGCAAACAAAGACATGGATGGATAGATCACTACAAGATTAACAAAACATCCTTACTGATCATCCTCAAAAGAGGCACGGATCACTAGGAAACAACATGAACATATGGCATCATGAGATAAACAGCTCAAGGACTTGGTGGAATTGCTAAGTCCCTGAAATCAGAATTAACAAGTGCACCACTTTGCAAGCTTGTGCTAGTCACCACACACATCACAAAAATACATGGGTTGCACCTCTGGAAAGATGAAAAAACCCTTAACAAAACATATGTAGAACTCATGGGCATATCATGCACACAATAATCATGGAAAAATGACAAAAAGCTAAATGGAGTAACAGATCTGACAATTAACTCAAGTAGCCTTCTTCTAACAGCATTTCAGGCATAAAGATGAACTCAAATCAAAATGATGCAATGGAATGAAATGATGTACTCTCTGAGATGAACATTTTAATATGCTATATGCCCAAATCGGTGCTACGGATGCAAAGCTACGAGGCTATGAACAGGAGCATATGGATTAGGAAATCTCCGGGACATGGAAGAAAATTCAACCTCCGGATCTAGGGTTTGACCCGGCACGCGAACCGAGGCGGAATCCAGCGAGGGGAGTCGAGGAGGAGGTGAGGAGAGGCGAGGCCGACGAGATTCGGGCACCGAGGACTCCTCTCCGGCCGGATCTAGCCGGATCCGGCCGGGCGGCGAAGAAACGGCGGCGGGACAGCGAGCTCGGGCTTGGCGGCGGGCGGCGGAGCTGTGGCGGTGCGGCGCCGGCGCGGTGGTGGAGGCGGCGCAGCGCGGGCGGCACTCTGGTGGTGGGGAGGCGGGCAACGCGGCGCGGGGTCACG
>NC_041390.1:162223550-162224657 GCF_002162155.2 Triticum dicoccoides | reverse complement strand
GGGTCACGGGCTGGGAGGGCCGCGGTCGGGCCCCGCGGGCCTCGGCGGGTGCGGGCGACGATGTGGTCCGGGGGCGCCACGTGGCAGCTCCCGGTTGGGGGCGGCAGCGGATCCGGACACGTCCGGCCTGGGATTTTTGTCCGGCGGCGCGCGAGGTGGAAATTTTGGGTTTCGGAGAGGGGGATCCGCGAATTTGAAGGAGGGGGTCTATAAATAGGCATAGAGGGATCTAGGAGAGTCCAAATGAGGTGCGGTTTTCGGCCATGCGATCGTGATCGAACGCTCTAGATGATGGAGAAGGCTTAGGTGGGTTTTTGGGCAAAATTGGAAGGGTGTTGGGCTGCAACACACACGAGGCCTTTTCGGTCCCTTGGTTAACTGTTGGAGTATCAAACGAAGTCCAAATGATACGAACTTGACAGGCGCTCTACCGGTAGTAAACCAAGGCTGCATGACAAGTCTCGGCCCAATCCGGAAATGTTTAATCCCCACACACGAAAGAAAGGTAGAAATGACCACCGGAGGAGAACGAAGCGCCGGAATGCAAAACGGACAACGGGGAAAATGCTCAAATGCATGAGACGAACACGTATGGAAATGCAATGCACATGATGACATGATATGAGATGCATGACAATGACAACAACACACGGAGACAAAAACCCGAACCCGAGAAAATATAATAACTTAACGCCGGAAACGGCAAGAGTTGGAGTACAAATTGGGAAAGTTACATCTGGGGTGTTACACATAATTAGTTATTTGAATTAGAGTGTGTGTCACGTAGTTAGTTATTTGAATTAGAGTGTGTGTCACGTAGCGATCTCCAATTCTAACGTGGATTTCACATTTCACTGTATCCATGCTACTTTTTAATACAAATTCATATGTATATGATGAACACCATGGTAGTGAGAAAACTTTTGGATGGATTCAAACATATGACCTACAAAATAGCACAACAAACTGAGTCAATGTCAACTTTCGAAACTTAGTATGGCACGAATTCGAAATAATTACTCGTATGCCTGGTCCTCGGTTCAAATCTTACAATGTACACTGAATTGAAACATCAATATTAAGTCTCGTACTATGTACACTCAAATG
>NC_041390.1:162105420-162223398 GCF_002162155.2 Triticum dicoccoides | reverse complement strand
GTTTCGATCTCTGAGTCTTTCAACTACACAACCCCTTTTTCCACTCTGTTACCAAATGTATTTACCTCACACACCCGCCATTGCACCCCATGCCGAGCTCTCTCTCTCTCTCCCCCTCTCCCTCTCACCCTCTCGTGCTAAATACATGCATTGCCTATCTAGCCCCCCAACCTCTCATGCATGCGCACGCATGCATGTTGTATATCTAGGTCACTCCCTCGAGACTGTCTCACTCTTTCTTCCACATGGCGGGCCACACTCACTCAATCTCGCTCTCTTTATCCGAGTCTCGTTCAACCTCGTTTTCTTTCACACACAAATGATATATCTCCTTGTTTGGGCCTCCATCGACATACTCTATACTCTCTCACGCAGATTGTCTATCTAGGTCAGTCCATCCAAGCCGCCACCACTCTTTCGACCTCATGGTGGGCCACGCTCACTCAATCTCTCTCTCTCTCTCCATATGTCTCGATTGACCTCGCTCTTTCTCGGACAAAAACGATATATCACCATGTTGAGCCCAATTCGACCTATTCACATTGTATACTCTCTCACGCACATCGTCTATCTAGGTCACTCTCTCCAACCCGTCTCACTCTTTCGATCGCACGGCGACCCTATGTGATCGGTTGACCTTGCTTCCTCTCACGCACAAAATATATCTACACGTCTGTGACTGGATCATCTCTCAAGCTCTATCTTATAGCCCTCACCCTTGCCAAAAAGCTCAATCAGACAATATCTCTCCAAACCATATATATTTGTTCAATGAATGTCGGACCACACTCACTTTGTCTCTCTATCTATATGTCTCTCGATTGACCTCGCTTTCTCACACCGTATCTTCCATGCGTTGAAGGTACTACCTCTCCATCCCTCGCAAAGCCGGAGCTATTTACATTGTGAGGGGCACTCCAACCTTGGATTAATTTGTGTAAGCATTTATTCCGGTCGGTTTAGATTATATTTTCGTAGCATTCGGCCCACAACTACTCCAATCACCGTAGCGGGTAATTAAGCTACGGGGAGCACCTAATATGAGCACCGGGGAGCCGTTGGATCGAAGATGCAGCGGCACACACGAGGCCTGAATGTTTTATTTGCAAAAAAACCTTTGGAGAGTTAGGAAATTGCGCATAATTACAAAGACTACTCCCAAGCCATTGGATCTCACTTCCAACGGTGTAAAAACTCCTATCACCATAGTATCTAAGCTGCGGGGTGGATGTGATATTCTATGCCGCTGTCATTTTTGTTCATAAACTTGCAAAAAACGTGTAACTTGTGCCGTTACTTGTCTTACCGCGCAAAGTGTTTGTTCAAAAAACCCATCCTACACTGAAATATCGGGACAACACACGGGGGTCCCACTTGTCATTAATCAAATTTGGAACTAAAACTAACAAATCTGAAAGACGAGATTTGAACTGGCAACCTGGACTACAAAGCGTAAGTCGATAGCCTGAAAAAACGAATGGTTGTTGGCTTTGTCCCATAACTTGATTTTATACAGTACTTGCGTTGAGTAGAGTAGAGGGAGTGCCTCATCAACACATGCATGACCGTTATCTCACTTACTAGTGGGTCCCAGGTCTGCGATCTCAATCTCTCTTCTCTCCATCGTCTAACCTTTGCACGAGCACACACGAAGAGCGGCGCTAGCTTGCCGTGGTGTTATTACAACTAAAAAAACTTGGAAAATAGAAGAATCGCCTAGAACAAGAGACGTTGTGGCTGGTCGAGACGGAGCTAACCACATCTATCCTCCGTGCCACGTTTGCATGATGAAGCTGTGTGGCTAGTGGGGTGTTTTCAACTGACTGGCTGGGTCCGAGGTCGAACCGTAGGTACTCTACTACGTCTGATACAATATATTTTTACACGCACATTTTTCCTCCATGCCGAGACGTGGCACACCCTACCGCGTGGGTTCAGGGTCCTCCCGGGTGGTGCACGCATATATTCTTCCTGACGTGGGACGCCCTACCGCGCGTTTTCTGGGTCTTCCTCGGTTGTAGCGCTAAAGCAAGTAAATGAGTCGTCAAATCACGAAAGACCACCTTTCCCGCCGAGTACATCAGTGAAGCACGATGGCTAGCTAGTTGGGCTAGTTCGACCGATTAGCTAGGCCGCCGCCACATTTGTTTTTTCACCCCTTTTTTATCTACTTGCCGGCAGGTAAATTTAAATATCCACCGCGGCGTTGCTCTGGTGTTTGGGTGCGACAGGATTTTTAATTTTTTGATTGACGGGAGCAGGCGCGGAAGGATGTTTAATTTTTTGATTGACGGGAGCAGGCGCGACAGCAATTAGTCAAGATGACTCCGGCTGTACCCACTGCTCCTTGATGTGAGAAGTCGTCGACTGGTGTTTTACCATGGTGAAAACCAAAAGATTTCCTGCTCCCTCCGCCTTCCCGTAGATTGCATTGCCTTTCAGCCGTTTTGCCCCCTTTGCTTCCTCTCCCCATTGCTTCTACCTGGTGCCATGGCAGCGCAGCAGATCACGGAGTCCGAGGTGAGGCTCCTGACACAGGAGCTCCATGCCAAGGATGCGGAGCTCAGGGCCAAGGACGTGGAGCTTCGTGAGCTCAAGGAGGAGAGGAGTTCCATGCTCCTCCGTTATGTGTGGGAGTTCACGGAGCTTCAAAAGCGGCAGGCGTCGACCACAAAGATGCTCGAGGCGTCGGTGGCGTTGCTGCAGAAAGCGGGAGATACGATAGGCCGTCAGGGGAGCCGGCTGGAGCGCGAGCGGGCCGATCGTGACGAGGTCCAGGATCGCCTCAGCCACTTGGTGAACCAAGTTGCCACGCACGTGTTGCGGCTGCGTGATGCCTACCGTCGTGCCAGCGCGAGGATGCCGGCCGTCGGGCTAAACCCTCTGCATGGGCATGTCCGTGTCTTGGCGCAACATGACTGTTGGATCAAACTCAGACGGTGCAGATCACTCACTGTAGCACAAAGCATGTGGGTGTGTTTGGTTGCATTCTCATCTCAATATAGTTGTTTCCTCTTCGTGTATTTTTGTCAACCTACTAGTGTGGACTCATGCACCCTTCATGCACTCTGCCAAACACCCAAAAGTGGGTCGAGAAGGGAACTTTTGCTCCCATCCCATGCACCCTTCATACATCCTACCTAACACTATTCATGCTTCACGTGGTTCATGTTTCGTGGATTACTGTAGCACCGTACTCTCCGTGCGCTGTGGACCTAGTTCTGTTAACATTGATCTCACCGTCCATTCTCGACCGGACAGTCAAAAAAGCAGTACTATGTTACATATAGGAGTAGTTGACATGCGCACAACATCATTTGTTAACATCACATCTTACTACACTAGCAACAAGATTGTGTAGTACTGATGTATGAACCACTGCACATGCCTAGTAGTAGGAGCACTGTGTATGTTCAAGTGGCTGCCGTGTTTCGCACTCCTCCGTCGTAAGAGTGGAAACACTTGCTGTAATCTTTTTTTTCTTCTGAAAAATAGTGGACATGCTCTACCGTGCGGATCCTCCTCCAGCCATGCACTAAATTACTCACTTTCGCCGACGTGTGGGACAGCCAGCATCGGGGTCCACCAGCCATGCACTAAATTACTCTGCAGTAGAGTGACGGTAGACTACCCCGATCGAAGCGCCGTAGTAATGCCCAATGAGCCGTCAAATCACAAAACCCCCTCCTTTCCAGCAGTAAGTTGGACGGACGAAGCAACCATCATTTCACTCTTCTCTCTCAGCTTCATCTCTACCCAACCCTCCCTTCTGCCTCATCTTTTTCCTCATTTCTTCAAGAAAACCCCGACCTGCTTCTGCCATTGTTCTTCTCTCCCAAAGAAGGAAAGGTGAGCGCATCAATGGTGTTGATTCTGGCCAAGGCCCGGTCTTGCAACCCTGAGACTGATCTATAACTCCCTCTCTTTTCTTCTTTTGGGTTTGTGATTATGGTTTCTTTTATTTTATTTCTATTTGACAGTTTCTTGATGGACGCTGGAGCACCGGCCGAAGTGATGTCTATGGCTTCGGCCAAAACCGTCAAGGCTCATGGTACGAAGAAGTGCAAGCACCCCGCCGAGACTACCGCAGACAAGCTCAAAGCCATCGCCCTGTCCAAGCCCCCCTCTCCGGGATCCCTCATTAAGCAAGTCTAGGTAATATCTCTTCTTGACGATATTTTTCTCGATCTTGATCGTGTTTTTTCATCTAACACGCAATACTAGTACTAGTAGTACAACTTTTTGGGTGATCTTGCATGTGATTTTTGTGTGCCAAATGACGGTTCTAAATTCCTCTTTTGACCAAAACATGCGAGAGGTTGACACTGATTTCTTATAGATTACTTTCAACTACTCCCTCTGTCCCAAATTTCTTGTCTTAGATTTGTCTAGATATGGATGTATCTAATACTAAAATGTGACTTGATACCGTATCTAGACAAATCTAAGACAAGAATTTTGGGACGGAGGGAGTACTTTATGAACATCAATGCTACCTTTTAAGAGGGTATATTTGCCTCAGTAACTTGTCTTATGGATATTGCATGTAATCCCTCTGCTCTCATGCCTTTGAAGACATGTTCTAGTGTCTTTGTTCACTCATTTCTATGCGTATATGTAGTCATATATGGAGTATAATATCGAAAATCATCTTATATTTCTGAACGGAGGTAGTAATAAAATATGGTTTCTGTTTGAATTAGAACCAGGTTCGCGGTGGAAATGAAGTTCTCAAAGTCATGCCGTGTGAACTGGAAGACCTGATGATGAGTTCTACTGCTGAACTATCCAGCTATTGTGTCCTTGTCGTCACGTGTCCTGAACTAGTGTTTTCCTGTAGCATTGTTGTCAGGCGTGTTCTTGAGGCTGTACTTGACCACGACAATTTCCTGGCTGTGCCTTCGATTACGAAGGGTGTGGTTCTTGTAAATCTTCCCAACAAATCTGATGCGGCCTGTCTTCATCATCATGTTTATGAGTGGAAAGACCACTCTGTTAGGTTCTCCAAGGTTGACAAGATGGTGATGGTGCATGTAGACATCTCACACGAAGTCCATGGCCTAGTCAGTTATGCGGGGTTCATCCCGTAGGTCGGTGGCAAAAAATAGTCTGCAGAGTTTAGTTAGTGCAACTTTGCTTGTCTGTAGTAAGTACTATTGTTCAGTACTTGATTTGTGTTTGTGAACCCTGTATTGTTTATTAGTACTGCCGCTTTTGGTGTGTGGTCAGTCCTGAGAACGGTCTATGTTAATGTCTGTCCACTCAATTCAGTCTGTATATTTTGAAGTATCCATATCATATTTTTTGTGAGGAAGGTCTATCAATTATGGTTACACTCCAATATCTGTATGAATTGCAGGGTTTATCGCACCCACCAGGATTTCCAGCCCCATGGATGTTCGGTCCATACGATTTGTCATGACCTTTGGACTGTCCTCCTTGTGGGAGTAGGCGGGGCCCCTGCATGCCACGCGTAGTTGAACGATCAATCTTCTGTTTAGTACTTCAACATAGTGATTTCCTGGTAAGGATTCACTCGTGTCACATCAAGTAAATCTTATTGATTTACTGTCTAAATATTATTGATTTAATGTCATGTTTTCTTTCTTTTCCTGCAATTTTACGATGTTGGTTTTGCCATGTGAAATTCATCACAGAATAAACCGTTTGGTTTGCTCTACGATGGCTATTTTTGCAAGTTTCACTTCTTATGTCGTGTCAGTAACGAAGGCACTGTCCATCACTTATATTACTGGAAAAAATTGGATCAGTCTGTTGTCTGAGTACAAGCTAAATCCTATGATGAACTGCAGTTTGGTTTAACAAAAAAGCCACAATTAGTCCTTCTCGCGTTTAAAAGAAATGAAGAAAAAGACTGGATCACGGTCACGGATCCTAGTCAAGTTAGAAAGCTGATCATAGCAGACCAGACACGATTGCCGCTGTCTCGCACAGATCGAGCACCGATAGTTGCTCTAGCACTCAAAGCGGCAACAACTCAGTCTGATCCAGCTAAGGATTGGGCACTGACCGCATCAGCGGATCAGTCTGATCTACCGGAGGATCGGGCATCAACACCGGCACCTGCTCCGACACCGGCACCAGCTCTACAAGGAGCACCATCTCTGGCAGCAGCAGCGGCTTCGGCACCTGCACCAACACTTGCACTTGCATCTGCTCTGGCCCGTGCAGTTGCACCGGCAACAGACTGGGCTGAAGTTCGCACTTCATATACCAAAGTCCTTACAAAAACCGACATGTCCACCTTCTTGGTAAGCATTGGCCTCCCAAGTGCTTCGTTCTTTTTTCTTTCCATGTTGTTTCACATGATTCACTGTGTTGATCTAACTGTTTGGGTATGTCTTCTTGTTTGCAAACAGAGAATTCCTAGAGCAACGAGGGAGTCGTTCAACAATCCGGGCGACCGCGGCCAAGTTTCTCTTACCATGTGCAGCCTTGGTGTGAATGAACCTGCTCAATATATCGTAAGTACAAAGGATGGTCGCATGATGATTGATGCTAAAGGATGGTTAAGGTTCAAATCTAAATCATATCTTGCGGTAGGGGATGATGTCAAAATCGAACTTTCTCGGCAAGGAGAGCTGGTCCAAATCAACTTTGAAATTCTTCAGTAGCAGCACGCAACTGCCTAACTGATCTATCCTCCGAGAGATTTTGATGTAATAATCTAGCATGGTGAAACAAGTGGCCTATGTGTATAAGTAGTACGGTAGTGTTATTTATCACATGGTATATCGTTGATAGAATTGCAACTCTAATTGCTGGTTAGGAACTGTCGTTCGTTTTCATTCCAACAACTGCTGTGCTTTATTCAATTTTGTGTATTCGCCTTGCGACAGCATCTAAAACCAGCGCCATACCGATCGCTTGCAATATGAAAAGCGCTGAGGTAGAACACATGGGCCCCCAAACATGCAGGGTTGGCCTGCGGCCCAAAGTCCAGAACCTGATTTCGAGAAGCACTAGCTCAGTGCAGAAGTGGCCTCCTCCTCCTGCTGTGGGTTGGGCGAAGATGAATGTTGCTGCTGCGTTATCTCGCAATGGTGAAAGGGGAGCCCTGGTAGTTGTGAGCCGAGATCATACAGGCTTCTTCCTTGGAGCATCGGCACTGGTGTGCGAAAGTGTTACTGATCCAGAGATCCTAGAGGCAATGGCATGTTGCGAGGGGCTATCTCTGGCTCTTGACTTAAACCTGCAACAAGTTCAGATTAGCACCGATTATTCAGCAACAGTCAAGCATATCGGAGAGGCATACTTGGGTCCCAACAAAGTTATTATGGACGAGATCAAGATGAAGAAGAATATGTTCCAAACCATGGAGATCATACATGAAAAACACGAGTGTAATGTTGAAGCGCATGTGCTCGCAAAAGCTGCTACTTCTTTGCCCTGTGGATGCCATCTTTGGCTCACAGGAACCCCCGAAATTATTTGTATACCTATGACTGTTAATCTTCAATAAAGCAGCTTTTATCCCTCAAAAAAACATCTGAGTATTATATTCTCAGCTGAACCCCCATAATGCCCGTGCGTTGCAGAGGGAGTATTTTTCTCGGCAAGGTGAGCCTGTGATATAAAAGATTTTTATATTTCTTTACAGAGGGAGTATCTCTGTCAAAAAATATATGTATGTGTAACTAGTTACTCCTGTCTTTCTACTTCCTTTCGCTGATATGTGGGGCAACCGGCAACGGGGTCCACGTGCCATATGCACAAATTAGAGTGCACAACTTCACGGTAGACACACCCCGGTTGTAGCGCCGCAGTAATGCCCAATGAGCCGTCAAATCACAACCCCCCTTTCCAGCTTTAGCAGTAAGCTGGACGGACGAAGCGACAATATTTCACTGGGCCTGAATCCCTTTCTCCCCCGTCTGCTTGTTCAGAGAAAACCCCCTGTCGGCATTGCATAGGGTTTTCTCATGGAGAACCAGGTACGAATTCTTCATCCATCCCCGATAAACCCAAGTCCCTTGGTCGCAGGTAATCCTAGGATGGCAGCCGCCGCCATTGATGCATTTTAATTCCTACTGAATCTAGTGTGTTTCATTTGTAGTGCCCAAAGTGCGAGTACCCTACAGGTTTCTGCGCCCTCGGCGAGACGCCACACTTGTTCCTTCTCATCCTAACACATCATTTTGAAATGCGCACAATATGTTCCTAGAATCCTCTTTTCTATCCGGGAGGGTGGGGTTTTTTTGAACATGCTGTGTTCTCATATTATTTTTCCTGCAGTGTATTATTTGCTCTACCAGAACACATGTACTCAAGGTGCTCGTCCTTGCCATAACTGAATACACTAGGTTAATGGTCATAGTGAAGACAAGCCATGGATATAAGTTCTGAGTTGGGTTCAGAACCAAGAAGATCGCTGCTTTTTTATGGCCAAACTTGGATGAACTTTCTCAAGTGTTATGGACTGAAAGTTGGCGCACGAATGTTGATGGAAATAGCAGAACCTAGTCTCATCTTCACTGCGATCTTCCACCCCGACATCGTTCCAATTGTTTATCCATGTTAGTTTTGTATCTGGTTCTTGCTTGTTGCCTTGATTACTTCTTAATCCACCTATTCTGTCTAACTAATCACAATTTAACTTTAGAAGTAGCAACGAATCTCTCAGGAAGATGCTACTTCTAACTAATATTTTCTTATAATTGGTGGCACGTGTAGGTTTTTTTAGAGTAAAGCAGTCTGCTCGTTTGTTACTATGTAATAACTCGGCTGTTACTAATGGCACTGAAGTTAACTGGATCGACATCCACAAGTTCCTACACTTTATTGATCGTCTTGAGGTCCTTGTGGGGCGTTTCAATGGTGGAAGGCCACGTGGGATATTTGTGCCACTAGTGCACTCGTTGAACAGGTCCAACTGTGTCGAGAAACTTATGGTACGAGCTATTTTCTGTTATATATGTTGTTCATAAACTATTGCTTATACACAGTTTTACAGCTGTGATCTTCTTGAAACAGGAACTGCCAAGTTCTATTGTTCCTATACAGATGCCTGACCATGGTCGGGTCAGACTTGCGCTTGGTCACAACATGATGTTTATGTCGACCTACTCAATTCCTGTTGGAGGTGAAAAGATACTTATTCATGGGTGGTCTCAAATAATGAAGGCCCGTCCATCTTGGAGAATAGGATAGAAGATTATGTTCATGCTTTTCCATGGCTCTAAAGCGAGTATCCTGTTTATTGACCACGTTGCGAGATGAAGCCGCTTTCAGAAGGTTATGGATGCGCGGGGTGGTACCTGGGCCTTGTCCTGGGGCTTGGCAGCTTCACCCTTGGTTAACTGTAGGCGAAGTAGCACTGTTCGAGGCGTGCTTTGTACGGTTGAACCTGTATAAGTACTCATACTGCTTTCAGCTTTGGTTGTTAAGTGCCCCTGCTGGTTTCAGTTAAGGTTGTTAAGTACTACAGTCTGTCGTGTTTCTTCAGTCATGTCCTCCTCCAGCCGCCAAAACCAAACCAGCGCCGGCAGGGCCGCCTGCTTCCGCCTCCCAGGGCTGGCTGTGCCTCAGCGCACGCATCGCCGCCCCACCGTCTCCTAAATCGTTAACACCGACGTCCTCCGCGCGCTTTGGTGGGCTCACCACAGCGCCGCCCTCTCGCGTTGTCAACATGGTCAACAAACAACAGGAATCGGCAGAAGTACGCAGAGAGGATGACAGTAGGGGCCCACCACGTCAACGTATGGAAAAATAAAATGCTTCCTCCTAGTGTTTTCCTAACATCTGGGACCCACGACATTGGGAGCGTATATAGTCAATAGACAAGAGAACAACACAAGATCGGCTGACACCTGGGACGTAGCTACTCGAGCAGTATTTTTTTGTTTGGTACTGTTGAGACGGAGCAGGGTTTGAACTGGGTTGTGGCCCGTCTAGCCCAGGCTTATATTTTATGTTCACCATGTGACCAGCCCAGCTATTTTTTCTTTGTGAAAATGAGCCTAGTTTATTTTTTCTGAAGAATACCCAATCCAGGCCTACTTATTTTTCTACGCCCTGATGGGATGCAACTCTTTCAAGACGCCTGCAAATCTTGAAAGTAATATGAAATGGGTTGTAAATATAAAAACAGATGACAAATTGGCAATTACTTTATAATTTCTGAATTTTATTACATTTTCAGATTCCTATTTCACTGGGCATTAACCTAATTTAAATATATCTTCAAAGTACTTTAAATCTGGCTGGATATTTCAGTATTAAAAATAGTTTGGAACCCACAGAAATATGCGAAATTGGCCCTAGCCAACCAAAAAAACGACTGCAATAAATTGCATAAGAAGTTGCCATGAGCTATATATAAATTATTAAAAAAAGAGGGAGTGGTCTGACTTGTGGGCCTGTTTAGTTGATGGGTATGCAAGAAATTTTTGTTATTATACACGTCAACAAATCATTCTAGCAGACATAACTGTTGCATGTCAATCCAACGGCTGTCGTGTTTCTTCAATCTCTGATCTTCTTGCTCCAGCCGCCAAAGCAGCGCCGGCGGGACCGCCTACTCCCGCCTCCCGTGGCCGGCTGTGCTGCCGCACAGGCCTCAGCGCCCCCTACTACTCCCACCGCTAGCCAGGGCATCCCTCTACTCACCCACACCCCCTGTTATTCTGCGACGACGGCAGCCTCACACCGCAGCCGAACCGGTGAACGCTCGTACTCCTCTCTGCATGGGCATCCACTGCTGCGTCTTCCCCGGCTCCGCGTCGTCCCCTTCCTATGCATCGCCGTCGTCCACCGCCGTGGTGCTCTCGGTGCGGCGTGGTCAATGTGGTCAACGACCGAATTCCATCGGAACAGTACTGTACGTGGAGAGGCTGACAGCTGGGTCCACGGCAGCCGCAAGGAAGTGCCTCCTTATTACGCGCAAAATAATCAGTCCTCCACCTGACAGCGGGGACCCACCGGACGGGTCACCAGTATTTTGCGAAAAAATCATTTCCCCCTGACTGCTGGGACCCATCGGACGGGCCACTGTATTTCGCGAAAAAACGTTCCCCCCACTGTCAGCTCGGACCCACCGGAAGTGCCTCCTTATTACGCACAAAAAATGAATACTCCCCCGCCTAGCTGGGACCCACCTTGGTGGGAGGCTGACATGTGGGCCTACTAAGTTGACGGGGACGAAGGGCTTTGTCAACTTAGTCAATATGAACGATTCTAGCTCCAGTGACCGTACGATGTCCATCCAACGACCGTAGTGCTTCTTCAACCTCTGGTCTTCTTGATCCAGCCGCCCAAAGCAGCGCCGGTCGTGCCGCATGCTCCTGCCTCCCGTGGCTGACTGTGCTGCCGTGGAGGCCTCACCGCCCCCTACTATTCCCACCGTTGGCCAGGCCCTGCGGCGACGACAGCCTCACACCGCAGCCAAACCAGTGAACCCTCGTACTCCTCTCCACGCGGGCTTCCACTGCTGCATCTTCCCTGGCTCCGCGTCATCCCCTTCCTAGGCCTCGCCGTCGTCCACCACCGTGGTGCTCTCGGTGCGGCGTGGTCAATGTGGTCAACGACTGACTTCCATTGGAAGAGTACTGTGCGTGGAGACGCTGACAGCTGGGTCCACGGCCGCGGCAAGGAAGTGCCTCCTTATTACGTGCAAAATAATTATTCCTCCACCTGACAGCGGGGAACCACCGGACGGGCCACCGTATTTTGTGAAAAAAACGTTTGCCCCTGACTGCTGGGACCCACCAGCTACATCTTCGCACGCAAGGAAGTGCCTGACAGTCGGGACCCACCTGGTCGAAGCATACATAGCGTTGTCATTCTGGTCCCAAACGTGTACGTACATATATACTGGTCGATGTAGAGGCGCGCACGTGTCGTAGTAGAGGTGCGCACGTAGCATGTACACGTACGTACAATGGCCAGGGTGCAAGAAAGAAAATACGGCCACGTATGTGTACATACGGGCGGGGTCTCGAACGCCTACTCGCGCATACGTACGGCCAGGGCTCGTGTACATGGCTGGGTCGGAACGGAGAAACAACATCGTCGTCGTGTTCATGGGGAGGCAACATAATGCGTCGTGTTCATGGGGAGGCAACGGAATGCGTCGTGTTCATGGGGAGGCAACGGAATGCGTCGTGTTCATCGGGAGGCCTTGGACGGAACATGCGATGGAAACGAGGCCTGGCGTACCGCAGAACAGAGGAAACGACCTTGTGTTCGACCAGCCACGTTCGAAACGGGATCCTGTTCATCGGGAGGGGTTTGGTGTACCGCAAAACGAAGGAAACGGACCTCCTACAGTCGAAAACGGGGTCCTGTTGATCGGGAGGGGTGTGGCGTACCGCAAAACGGACGAAACGGACTTGTGTTGGAGCGCTTCGGTCGAAACGGGGGTCCTGTTCATCGGGAGGGTTGTGGCGTACCGCAAAACGGGACTCCATGGGATACTGTTCATCTCCACCGTCGACCCCCTCCAGCCTCCACGAGCTACTGTTCATCCACCATCGACCTCCTCCAGCCTCCACCTGCGACTGTTCATCCACAGGCTGCTGTTCATCCAGCCTCCACCGCGCGCTACTCCACCGGCTACTGTTCAACCAGCCCTCTCCACGGGCTCCTATTCAACCACCCCTCCATGGGCTACTGTTCATCCTGCCCTCTGTCGTGGTTCTAAGCCTGACAGTAGAGTGGGGGGTAAGTATGGAGAGGCAAGGTCCTAGCTATGGAGAGGTTGTAAACACAAAGGATGTACGAGTTCAGGCCCTCCTCGGAGGAAGTAATAGCCCTACGTCTCGGAGCCCGGAGGCGGTCGAGTGGATTATGAGTATATGAGATACAAGGTGCCGAACCCTTCTGCCTGTGGAGGGGGGTGGCTTATATAGAGTGCGCCAGGACCCCAGCCAGCCCACGTAGGAGAGGGTTTAAGGTGAGTTAAGTCTGGGGCGTTACTGGTAACGCCCCACATAAAGTGCCTTTACTATCATAAAGTCTACTTGATTACAGGCCGTTGCAGTGCAGAGTGCCTCTTGACCTTCTGGTGGTCGAGTGAGTCTTCGCGGTCGAGTCCTTCAAGTCAGTGGAGTGAGTCCCTCGTTGGTCGACTGGAAGGCGACCTCTTCTAAGGGCGTCCTTGGGTAAGGTACTTAGATCAGGTCCATGACCCTACCCTAGGTACATGACCCCATCATTAGCCCCCGAATGGATTGAGGCTTCGAGTGAGGAAGGAGTTGATGTCGTTTCCGATTAACCTTTGCACACTGGTCGTGCGTTGTTCTGGGCCAAAGAATTTCTTCGTCGATAGCGAGCAACTTGCCTTCGGTCGACTCGATCCATTCTCTTCTTTCGTCGAGTGATTTTTCGGGCTTCGACGGTCTCCGAGCGACGGATCGCGGGAAACCCCACGTCTGACAGACCGATCTGCCGTTCGCGGATTCCGCGGGATGCGAAATTTGGGGACGCGCGCGAAGCGGAACGGACCGCGGCGTTCGGAGGGGACGGGGCATAGATGCCTCGATCTCCGCGCCGCTTTCTTCGCCACGTATCCCGTCTGCACAACTGTTCCTGATATGATTAGATCGACCGGGCCCACCTGTCAGCCACTCGGAAGGGACCTTATAAATGCGCCCGGCGAGGATTTCTGTACTGCGCCTCAGTCATTCTCTCTCTCCCTCTCCGCTCCCTTCGTCCCCGTCCAGCGCGCTCGCTCTCGCCCCCGCACAACTTCCCCACGCGCATCTCGCTGGCAACCATGGCCAAGGAGAAGACGGCAGCGCTGGAACGTGCGAAGAAGGCGTCGGCGACGGAGAAGGCAAAGGGGAGATCCACCAGCCGCGGCGGGTCCTCGTCCAGATCCCGCCTGCCGAAGGGCTGGGTCCAAGGACACTGGATCCAGTCGACCATCACCGAGAATGACCTCCTCGACATGGCCAACGAGGGCTTGATCCCTCATGGAGCTGCGAGGCTTCCGGGGAAGGAGTGGCAGCCCCAGCCAGAAGAGGGTGAGTGTGTGCTCTTGGCCACCCATGTTGATCGTGGATTTTCCTTGCCGCCGAGTGTTTTCTTCCGTGGCTTCTTGAATTTCTTTGGAGCGCAGCTCCACCACTTTACCCCAAACTCTATTGCCTATCTTGCCGCGTTCGTGTCCATGTGTGAGGGTTTCCTGGGCTGTCGACCGCACTGGGGTTTGTTCAAGCATATATTCACGTGTCGATCTCAGACCGTGAAGAAGGCGAGCCCAGGTGATGAGAGAACCCGAGTCGTCCAAATGTGTGGGGGTCTGGGGATCCAGGTGAGGAATAAGAGCACCTTCCCGCCCATGACCTTTCCCGAGTCCGTCAGAGGCTGGCAGTCGACTTGGTTCTACTGCCAGGTCCAGTCGACGCCAGGGCAGTCGAGTGGACTCCCTCCGTTTACCATGGACCGAGTGAACAAGCCCTCCCCTCTGAAGCTGATTCCGGAGGAGAAAGCTGACGTGAAGATGTTGATGGAGCGCGTGGTGCAGTTGGTTCGGGAGGGAGTGACGGGCATGGACCTCCTGGAGGTCTTCCTCAGGCGTCGCATCCAGCCCCTTCAGTTCCGGAGCCACTGCATGTGGTTGTACCGTGGGACCGAAGACGAGACACGAGTCCATCCAGAAGCAGTCGACGACGTCACTCTGGAAAGATGGATGGTAGCCGTTACCGGAAACAAGGACAACCCACGCGGAGCCCGAAGGATTCCTCCACTCGACCACAACAGCGATCCAAACAAGGTACACTTGCCCTGCTCTCCACTGTGCTCTTGTCGCATTCATTTCTGTTTACCCTGCCGACTGGTCGACTGATCCTTGTCTGGACATCTGCTAGGCCCTCACCGAGCTGTACTCGATGCCCAATGGGGCACAAGCTTCGACCGAGGAGGGCGAGGCGAGCGGGGGCGAGAGTCAGGAAGAGGAGGAATGGGACTCGGATGTTGCAGAGGATGATGACGACGATGATGATGATGACGGTGATGAAGATGACGTCGAGGACAAGGAAGAAGAGGAGGAGGAGGTCGTACCACCGCGCTCAGAAAGGCGGTCGAAGCTTGTCCACGACCCTTCGACCGAACATGGTAAGGGGGTTGCGACCGCCACTCAGTCGACCAAGCGCCCTCGGACCACCTCTCCGGTGCCGACTGAAAAGGCGCCGAAGCAGCCCAGGGCGGCCTCGTCGAAGCCGATCAAGCTCCTGCCGAAGATGAAGGTGTCCATCCCCACCATATCAGGGTAACCGTGTTGTTCATATTTTCTTATTTTGTGTGAACTTTGTCTCTGGTCGACGCTGAAGTTAGTCGACTGATCCTTTGGAGTTGCAGTGCTGCTACTTCTGAAACCTCGGCCCGGGCTGATGACCACGAGATGGAGGACACAGCAACTTCGAACCCAAGTACTGTATTCTTAACGCCGTTCTTAGTCGACTGACTCGCGATCTCTGATCCTGATTTTTCTCCGTAGCTCCACCCAATACTGTTATCAATCTCCCTGATGATGATGAGGATGAAGAGCCGCTGAAGCGCAGGAGGAGTCGGAAAGCGTCCGCCAGTAAGGTGCCTCAGGATGTGACGGCGCCTGAGATTCTGACTGTGGAGGAAGAGAACACCACTCGACACACGGTGTCCTTCGCAGATCCATTGACGAGTGCTCAGCAGCCCTCCCTCTTCACGATGCACCACGTCCCAGAGGACCAAGCTGGCGCAGCGAAGGAGGCGATACGCCAGGCAGGAATCATGATGGAGTAGCTGAAGACCATCCGGGATGCGAGCCAGGCGGCTTATGACGCCAGTTCTGCCCTCCAAAGCAATGTCCAGGTCAGTCGACCACCGTTTGTTCTGTTGGATATGCTACCAAAAACTTTTCCTTTCTGGAATTCATAGTAGTCACCCACTGGGTGTTGTCGATTAAGCTCCGTATTAGCGGGGGCACGCTGAGTGCACCCGCTGGGTGTAGTCCCCAAGGCTAAGGTCGACTGCTGGCAGTCGGCCTTAGGCTTTATGATGTCAATTTTTCTGTCAGTCGACTATGTCGACTGGATTTCACAAACCGGTGGGGGCACGCTGAGTGCACCCACTGGGTGTAGTCCCCGAGACTGTGGTCGACTGCTTGCAGTTGATCACAGTCTTAAAGAATACATCTTGTTTTTTTTGAGGTCGACTGGTCGACTTTGTCTTCAACAGAATTAGTGGGGGCACGCTGAGTGCACCCACTGGGTGTAGTCCCTGAGACTACGGTCGAATGCTTGTATTCGGCTGTAGTCTTAGAAACGTGTGTTTTTTCCTTTTTCACTCGAAAGTGAATTATATTTGACATTTAGTCGATTGGTTCTTCGCAGAACTCTTGTGATCTTGTGGCTCGCTACTCTGAGCTGGAAAACAAGCACACTCAACTCGAGCTGAGCTTGAAGCTGGTTCAAGAGAAGCTGACGAAGGCAAAGGAGGAGACCGAAGGTATGTTTGGTGAGACCTTGACGACTGCTTTTCCCCTTGCTTGTTTCAAAATCTGACCTTGCTGTAACTTGCAGGTAAGGTAAGGGAGGCCCAACAGAAGAAAGACCTCGAACTCGCTGAGAAGATCAAGCTTGCTGACGAGAAGTTAGCTTCAGTCACCAAGCTTGAACAAGACAATACCAATCTGAAGGCTGCTCTTGGGATCGCCAACAAGGAGATCAGTCGACTAAAAACTGATAAAGCTGCCCTGACCGACCAAGTCAGCAAATTGACTGGGAAGAAAACTGATCTGGAGGCCTTCCTGAGTAGTCTTGCCAAGAAGCTGTTTCTTATGCTTGAAGGTAAACCTCTATGCTTGGCAAACATTTCCAATTGTGGTTTTTCCATTTGACCATCCCCTTGACTTAGTGATCATCCTTGCAGAATTCTGTCAAAACTTTGAAGAAGAAACTAGCCGGCTGGAGCCAAACCTCGACCCCGTCAATTCTCCGGTGAACGACGAAGTTGCCATGGATGTTTTCCGACTGGAGTCTCGTGTCGCAGCTGTCGTGGACTATCTCGCAAGGCTGAAGGCCGCCACATCTCGCATCGACTCGATGCTCTGGCCTGAGGAGACACTTCAGAATGACCTTGAGTCGCTGATGGCCCGGTTGAACACGATCCCTGGTCGAGTGCAGGAATGGAAGAAGTCCTCGGCTCGGTGTGGTACAGATGTTGCTCTGTGTCTGGCCAGAGTCCACTGTAAAGACGCGCGAGAAGAGAAGCTGGCGGCCCTTCGGGTGGCCAATACCAAGAAGCACGACTTCAGGTCCTTTATGGAAACTTTCCTTGCAGCTGCCACTCGGATCGCCGACGGAATTGATCTTGATGAATTCGTTGCACCTTCCAGCCCTCCACAGGAGGGGTAAAAAACTTCTTCTGGCTCGACGCTTTAAATTTGCCTCGGTATGCCGAGTGGAATTGTAACCGATAAACCTTAACAGGCTTAACGCCTGAGCACTTTCGGTTCCTTTAGATATCGATTCGAACTTGAATTTAGAGCTTGAATACAACTGTTTTTGGCTCGAAATGTCTTTTGCAAGTTCAAAGCAAGGCGCTTTTACTGCAATTGACTTATTCTTTAGTCCACTTAGGCGAGCACTGGGCTGCAGCTAAGCCCCCGAGTGAGAGGTTTACTCTACACTCGGCAGGATTTTTATAACTTAGGCGAGCATAGGGCTGCAGCTAAGCCTCCGAGTGAAAGTCTGGCTTATCACTCGGTAGGATTTTGATAACTTAGGCGAGTGCTTGGACTGCAGCTAAGCCCTCGAGTGAGAGGTTTACTCTACACTCGGCAGGATTTTTATAACTTAGGCGAGCATAGGGCTGCAGCTAAGCCTCCGAGTGAAAGTCTGGCTTATCACTCGGTAGGATTTTGATAACTTAGGCGAGTGCTTGGACTGCAGCTAAGCCCCCGAGTGAGAGGGTTGCTCTTCACTCGGTAGGATTTTTATAACTTAGGCGAGCACAGGGCTGCAGCTAAGCCCCCGAGTGAGAGGTTTGCTCTTCACTCGGTAGGATTTTTGTAACTTAGGCGAGCATAGGGCTGCAGCTAAGCCCCCGAGTGAGAAGTTTGCTCTTCACTCGGTAGGATTTTTGTAACTTAGGCGAGCACAGGGCTGCAGCTAAGCCCCCGAGTGGAAGGGTTGCTCTTCACTCGGTAGGATTTTGATAACTTAGGCGAGTGCTTGGACTGCAGCTAAGCCCCCGAGTGAGAGGGTTGCTCTTCACTCGGTAGGATTTTTATAACTTAGGCGAGCACAGGGCTGCAGCTAAGCCCCCGAGTGAGAGGCTTGCTCTTCACTCGGTAGGATTTTGATAACTTAGGCGAGTGCTTGGACTGCAGCTAAGCCCCCGAGTGAGAGGGTTGCTCTTCACTCGGTAGGATTTTGATAACTTAGGCGAAACGGATTCGCAGCTAAGCCTCCGAGTGGGAGTCTGGCTCACCACTCGGTAAGATTTTTACAAACTTAGGCGAAACGGATTCGCAGCTAAGTCACCCACTGAGGGGGAATTTTATTGGACAAAAATAAAAAGTGACAGAAATTATGGAGGAACTGTGACACTATTATTTTGAGGTCCATGAACTACAGAAGTATTTTATTGCAACTCATCCGAGTGATAAAACTTAAGTGTAAAATGGGCGGAGTAGCTCCGCGTTCCAAGCTCGGGGCTCGTCGATATTATGCTCGACGTTGTAAAGACGGTATGCCCCGTTGTGGAGGACCTTGGTGACGATGAAGGGGCCTTCCCAAGAAGGAGCAAGCTTGTGTGGTTTGTGCTGATCCACTCGGAGAACTAAATCCCCTTCCTGGAAGGCTCGACCTCTCACATTTCTGGCGTGGAAACGACGCAAATCTTGTTGGTAGATGGTCGAGCGGATCAGAGCCATCTCCCTTTCTTCTTCTAAAAGGTCGACTGCGTCCTGCCGCGCCTGTTCAGCCTCTGCTTCGTTGTAGATTTCAACTCGAGGAGCATTGTGGAGAAGATCACTCGACAAGACTGCTTCAGCTCCGTAGACCAAGAAGAATGGAGTTCTTCCGGTCGACCGATTAGGTGTGGTCCGCAGCCCCCAAAGCACTGAGGGAAGTTTGTCTACCCAGGCTCCAGCCGCGTGTTTGAGATCACGCATCAGTCGAGGCTTCAATCCCTTAAGAATCAGTCCATTAGCTCGCTCTGCTTGTCCATTCGACTGCGGATGGGCGACTGAAGCGTAGTCGACCCGTGTGCCTTGGGAGTTGCAGAAATCTCTGAATTCCTCTGAATCAAAGTTCGACCCATTATCCGTAATGATGCTGTGCGGGACTCCATATCTGAATATTAGTTCCCTGATGAAGCTAACCGCAGTACCGGTGTCAAGGCTCTTGATTGGTTTAGCCTCGATCCACTTGGTGAACTTGTCGACTGCCACCAGTACATGCGTGAAGCCACTTCGTCCTGTTCTCAAAGGACCGACCATGTCCAGTCCCCATACTGCGAAAGGCCAGACGAGTGGGATGGTCTTCAGAGCTGACGCAGGCTTGTGCGACATATTCGAGTAGAACTGACATCCCTCGCACTTATCCACTATATCTTTTGCCATCTCATTCGCCTTTGGCCAGTAAAATCCGGCTCGGTATGCTTTGGCCATGATGGTCCGAGAGGACGCATGATGACCACAGGTCCCCGAGTGAATATCATTGAGGATGAGTCGACCTTCTTCTGGTGTTATGCACTTCTGACTAACTCCAGTCGCGCTTTCTCTGTATAATTGTCCTTTGATTATGGTAAAGGCCTTAGATCGACGGACGATCTGTCGAGCCTCTTCCTCATCCTCCGGAAGCTCTTTTCTCAGGATATAAGCGACATACGGAACTGTCCAGTCGGGAATGACTACCAAAACCTCCATGATCAAGTCGACCACCGCTGGGACTTCGACTTCAGTCGGATCTGTGGCACTCTTGGGCTGTGGAGTTTCTTCGGTGAAAGGATCTTCTTTGACTGACGGAGTGTGTATGTGCTCCAAGAACACACCACTCGGAATGGCTTCTCTCTTGGAACCTATCTTTGCTAGGTCATCAGCTGCTTGATTTTTCAGTCGGGGTATATGATGGAGCTCCAACCCCTCGAACTTCTTTTCCAGCTTCCTCACTGCACTGCAGTATCCAGTCATGGCTGGGCTTCTCACGTCCCACTCTTTCATCACCTGATTGACCACTAAATCCGAGTCGCCATAGACCATCAGGCGACGGACACCGAGTGAAATGGCCATGCGCAACCCATATAAGAGGGCCTCATATTCTGCCTCATTGTTGGAGGAATCAAAGTGAATCTGAAGCACATATCTGAGCTTATCTCCTCTGGGGGAAACCAGGACAACCCCAGCACCGGAACCATTCAACATCTTAGAGCCATCAAAAAACATGGTCCAATGCTCCGAGTGAACTTCAGTCGGCTGCTGCTGTTCAATCCACTCGGCGAGGAAATCTGCTATTGCCTGGGACTTAATGGCTTTCTTTGCCTCAAACTTGATATCAAGGGGAAGAAGTTCAATCGCCCATTTGGCCACTCGACCAGTTGCATCTCTGTTGTGCAAAATCTCTGATAGTGGAGCGTCGCTGACGACTGTGATGGAATGATCAGAGAAATAATGAGCAACCTTCTTTGTGGTCATGTATATTCCATACACAAGCTTCTGATAATGAGGATATCTCTGCTTGGATGGAGTCAAGACTTCAGACAAATAATACACTGGGCGCTGAACTTTGAGAGCTTTTCCTTCTTCTTCCCGCTCGACCGTTAGCACAGTACTGACGACTTGTCCTGTGGCTGCGATATAGAGCAACAGAGGCTCTTTGCTGATTGGAGCAGCAAGCACCGGCTGGGTGGAGAGCAGAGTTTTGAGCTCGGCAAACGCTGCATCAGCTTCTGGAGTCCACTCGAACTTGTCTGTCTTCTTCATCAGTCGGTAAAGAGGCAATGCCTTTTCACCGAGTCGTGAGATGAACCGACTTAATGCGGCCAAGCATCCAGTAAGCTTCTGGACATCGTGCACTCGCACAGGGCGTTTCATTCGGAGAATAGTGCCAATCTTTTCTGGGTTAGCATCGATTCCCCGTTCGGAAACGAGAAAACCGAGTAACTTGCCACCAGGAACTCCAAATGTGCACTTTGATGGATTGAGCTTGATATCATATCTTCTGAGGTTGGCAAATGTTTCGGCGAGATCAGCGAGCAGGTCGGAACCTTTTCGTGATTTGACAACAATATCATCCATATATGCTTCCACATTCCGACTGATTTGAGTGAGTAGACACTTCTGAATCATTCGCATAAATGTTGCTCCGGCATTCTTGAGGCCGAATGGCATGGTGATATAACAGAAGCACCCGAATGGAGTGATGAAAGCCGTTTTTACCTCGTCGGGTCCGTACAGACGGATCTGGTGGTACCCGGAGTAGGCATCTAAAAAAGATAGCCTCTCGCATCCCGCGGTCGAGTCAACAATTTGATCTATGCGAGGGAGAGGAAAATGATCTTTCGGGCAGGCCCGGTTGATGTGCTTGAAATCAATGCACATTCGGAGCGACTTGTCCTTCTTAGGAACCATGACGACATTAGCGAGCCACTCGGAGTGGTATATCTCTCGGATAAATCCGGCCGCCAACAGTCGAGCCACTTCTTCACCGATGGCTTTTCTCTTCTGGACGGCGGACCGCCGAAGATGCTCTTTGACTGGTTTTGCAGATGAGTCGACTCTTAGGCGGTGCTCAGCCAGTCCCCTGGGAAAACCTGGCATGTCAGCGGGCTTCCATGCAAAAATGTCCCAGTTCTCACGGAGGAACTGGATGAGCGCTTCTTCCTATTTTGGGTCGAGTGTTGTGGAGATGCGGGTCGGAGCTGCATCGGGGTCGGTCGGGTGAATGTGAACAGGCTTCGTCTCACCTGACGACTGGAATGCAGACTCTGTGGCGGGTTTCTTTGATCGCAGCAAGTCACTCGGATCTGCGTTTTGCTTGTATTCTTCGAACTCGACTGCTGTCACCTGGGAATCGGCAATCTTGGAGCCCTTCTGAAAGCACTCTTCTGCCTTTTTCCGATCACCGGTGACAGTGATCACTCCTTTAGGGCCGGGCATCTTCAATTTGAGGTACACGTAGCATGGTCGAGCCATGAACCGTGCGTAAGCTGGTCTCCCCAAAATGGCATGATATGCACTCTGAAAATCCACGACCTCAAACATCAACTTTTCTTTGCGAAAGTGTTTCGAATCACCAAACACCACATCCAAAGCTATTTGGCCGAGTGACTCGGCTTTCTTCCCTGGTATAACTCCATGAAAGCTCATGTTACTAGTGCTCAGTCGGGACATCGGAATGCCCATTCCTTTCAGTGTGTCTGTATACAACAAATTCAGTCCGCTTCCACCATCCATCAGCACCTTTGTCAGTCGAGTGCCTTCGACAACTGGATCGACCACCAAAGCTTGCCTCCCCGGGGTGGCAATATGAGTCGGGTGATCAGATTGGTCGAATGTGATGGGTGTTTGAGACCATTTCAGATAATTTGCTTTTGCTGGGGCAACCATGTTCACCTCTCGGTTAATCACTTTCAGTCGACTCCTGCTTTCCACATCTGCAAAGATCATCAGAGTGGAGTTGATATGCGGATATCCTTCCTCACTGTCCTCCTTGTCTTCGGCCTTGTCCGACTCCTTCTCCTTGTCCTTAGACTGTTTTCCCTGAAACTGCTGGATTAGGAGTCGACATTGGCGAGTGGTGTGCTTCGGGTAAATGATATTCCCCTCTTCGTCTTTCTTCGTATGGATGTGACACGGCCTATCCATTACGTCATTCCCTTATTTATCCTTTACCTTCTTGGGGTTCCAGGATCCTTTTGGTTTCCCCTTAAACTTTCCCTGGGTCACGGCCAGAGCCTCTCCAGGAGCTGTTGGTTCAGCCTTCCGCTTCTGTTTTCGACTGGTGTTTCCTTTTTCCGACTGACTCGGCTTGTGCTTGCCGCTTCGGAGTCGGTCTTCTTCTTCGCCGTTGGCGTACTTGGTAGCAATCTCCATCATCCGACTCAAAGTCATGTCACCGGTTCGACCAAACTTCAAACTCAGTTCTCTGTTCTTGACACCATCTTTGAAGGCGCAGACTGCCTGATGATCAGACACATTCTCCACAGTGTGGTGCAAAGTGATCCACCTCTGAATATACTCTCTGAGAGTCTCATTAGCCTTCTGCACGTAGACTTGCAACTCTGTCAATCCAGCTGGTCGCTTGCAAGTTCCTTCAAACGTTCTGATGAACACTCAGGACAGATCTTCCCAAGTGTAAATGCTGCTACGAGGCAATTGAGTCAACCATGCCCTGGCAGAACCTTCCAGCATGAGGGGCAAGTGCTTCATGGCCACCTCGTCGTTCCCACCACCAATCTGAACTGCCACTCGGTAGTCTTCAAGCCAAGTTTCAGGCTTAGACTCACCAGTGAACTTGCTAACTCCTGTTGCCAACCTGAAATTGGGAGGGATAACTGCGGCTCTGATAGCTCTGCTGAAGCATTCAGGACCTGAAACATGCACTCGACTGCTTGTGGGTACATCTCTGTCGAGTCCACCTCGATGGGCTCTGTTCCAGTCGACCAACCCTTGCACAATAATGGATCGCGCGTCGAAGCCTGGTTCTCTGGGGTCGACTGGAACCCTACGCCCTGTACTGTACTGACGCCTGTCATCTGGCTGCCGAGGAGCGTAAGACCCACCCCTCGGAGGGGAATTGGGCACTCGACGCCTATCATCTCGGTCGAGTCTGTCGCCATATTGATCTCGCCGATTCTCGCGCCCTTCACACCGCGGAGGCGATCTGGGGCTGTGAGCCGACTGAACCGTATTCACAGTGACGGATCGACTGTGAATTCTGTTGCGCGACTGAGACACTGCTGAATTCTGATCTCCTGCTGCCCGGAGCAGATCCCTGATCTGCAGCAAACCTCTGCCAGCTTCCGACTGCGAAGGCTGGATGGACTCTGCTATACGGGTCGCAGCTGCTAAATTCTGAATTGGGGTTCGATATACCTGAGTCGGCGGGAAGAGTTGACGTCGACTGGTGTCGGGAACTCGTTGCCGCGCGCGCTCGTCGAGTGCTCGCTGAAGGTTCTCCAGTCGGGTGCGCTCGGCCAAATTGGCCAGACGCGCCTCCTCCAAGGCACGAGCCTCGGGGGTTTCTCCTGCGATGGGAATACGCAGGGGATCCTCGTTCCTGCGGCGAAGTTCCTCTCTTTGCAGAGAGTCGAGTGGCTCGGGCTGGTACTCTTCGTAGCCTCGTGTAGGGTCGCCGCCGTCACCTGCTCCACCATCACGGGCGAAGCCAGGGGGACTGTGGGGCCCGTCAACCATCAAGATTTCCGCCGCTGGATCACTGCTACCGCACTCGGATGCAGTCTCTACGGAGCCAGTCGACAGATCGAACAAGCCGTAGAGAGATTCGTCGGGCTCGATTGCCGCAACTTGGGTGGTGGCCGATTGGCGAGCCACCGCGTGCCTCACCCACCGCTGAAGCCTCGACCGGCCTGAGCGCTTGCGCTGGCGGGAGACCGGGAGGGTGGACAATGGAGGAGCCGACCGATACTGGGTCGACGGCTGCCGCAGCAGAACGCCGCAGACACATGCGCGAAAATGCGTCGCACCGCGGACGGGGAGCGCATCAACGTCGAGTGGAGCCTCCTGGAACCACGCGGAGTCGTCGGCGATGAAGGTGAGAGTGCCGAGACGGATCTCTTGACCCTCGACCAAAACTCCAGTAGACACCATGATGAAAGTACTCGGAAGAATCGCAACTTCTCCACAAAAATCGCTAAAACACCTGCCCCACGGTGGGCGCCAACTGTCGTGGTTCTAAGCCTGACAGTAGAGTGGGGGGTAAGTATGGAGAGGCAAGGTCCTAGCTATGGAGAGGTTGTAAACACAAAGGATGTACGAGTTCAGGCCCTCCTCGGAGGAAGTAATAGCCCTACGTCTCGGAGCCCGGAGGCGGTCGAGTGGATTATGAGTATATGAGATACAAGGTGCCGAACCCTTCTGCCTGTGGAGGGGGGTGGCTTATATAGAGTGCGCCAGGACCCCAGCCAGCCCACGTAGGAGAGGGTTTAAGGTGAGTTAAGTCTGGGGCGTTACTGGTAACGCCCCACATAAAGTGCCTTTACTATCATAAAGTCTACTTGATTACAGGCCGTTGCAGTGCAGAGTGCCTCTTGACCTTCTGGTGGTCGAGTGAGTCTTCGCGGTCGAGTCCTTCAAGTCAGTCGAGTGAGTCCCTCATTGGTCGACTGGAAGGCGACCTCTTCTAAGGGCGTCCTTGGGTAAGGTACTTAGATCAGGTCCATGACCCTACCCTAGGTACATGACCCCATCACCCTCCACCGTCTACTATTCATCCTGCCCTCCACGGGGTGGTCCTGTTCATCCAGCCCTCCACGGGGTCCTGTTCATCCAGCCCCAACCGGCTCGATCGATCGGGGTCCTGTTCATCCAGAGGCAACACCACGGGGTCCTGTTCATCCACCCCCACCGGGAGCTGTTTATCCAACCCCCCCTGCAACGCTCACTGTTCATCCAGAGGCAGCATCGATCGGCTTCAGTTAGCAGCAGTAGCGAAGGAATCACTCGATCGGGTTCAATTAACAGCCATCGATCGATCGCTCGGGTTCAGTAACGCGTAGCCTGCAGTGTAATCGCTTGGGTTCAGTTAGATCCCAATGCCTCGCTCGGGTTCAGTTAGAGCCAACGCCTCGCACACACGCGTGTACGTGTACGAGAGAAACGTGCATCGCTCGGCCTCCGACCTCCCACCGTAACCGGGAACTCCCCTAAATCCCCCCCTCGCTTCTACCATGGTTTTTCCGTCATGGACGGCCCAAAGAATGTCATGCAGGTGCGTCTCCGGCCCGCCCAGGACGAAAAGCCCATTTTCTGTCATGATTTTTTGTCATGGAAGAAGGAGCCCACCACATCTATGATGATACCGGGTTTTGTCACAATTATCGTCATAGAAGTGTCATATGTATGACAGATTTTTTTTTCGTTCGACCCTAAATGTCACGGATGTGTCTTTTTTTTGTAGTGCTAGTTGTATAGTGGTAGTACTAGTAATATAGTATTAGGTGTACAAACTTGGTACTAGTAGGAGTAGTACTAGTACGGAATGCTCCTACTCTATCAACGAGCCCTGTCTGACACCAAATTTCTTGGCTTCCGTGCTACAGCTAGATCTTCCCCTCGTTTCAGTTTTCCAACCCGGCGGTGGGCGGGGTGTCGGTTTGCTCAACGACGGTCCCACATGAAAGTGAAAATGCTAGGCAACATGCCTTCCCTAAGCTATGTGTCCTGTCGGACGGGCCGTGTTGTACTCCTGATTCCTGGGCGTGTGGGGGTGCGACGCGAACGCGGCAGGCCTTTTCCTTTTACCAGCAATGTGCCCGTGCATTGCGATGGATCCAAAGTAGTAGAATAGTAGTATTTGTTCACAAACTTGAAAGAAATCACTATTGTTTTGATATACTCCTAATATATTACTCCCTCTGTACCTAAATATTTGTCTGTTTTGAGATTTTAAATGGACTATCACATACAGATTATATAGACATATTCTAGTGTTTCTAGCAAGATGCCCGCGCGTTGCACTAAGTTGATGGAAAAGGTAAGCACAACTTATAAATTGACGGATGGAGTACTAGTTATAGTGATGCATATAATTAAGCAAAGGGATCACACATGTCGGTATTGACTGGAACGAGAATGCAACAACACAATAAGAATTAAGGCCACAATGATGCAATCGCAGTGGTGGTTACAGAAGGCAAGAAGAAAGATGGATCCACGAACGTACGACCTCCTCCTCCTCAACTTAGTGCGCCGGGCCACCGACCGGCGGCTTTTGTGGTGAGGTCGAGGTGCTTCTCAGCAAAGGCATCCACGGCTTCCAGCCGGTTGAGGAAGGCCAATATCGTAGCGTCCTCACTGGCCTTGTAGATACCTATGTACACGATTTCCTCGTACATGTGGATGTGTAGGTCGACGAATTCTTGCAGGGCGAGGCGCCTCACGGCGAGCGCGGCCTCCAGGTGGACATTATTCGTGGCGTCGGCGGGCAGTCGCAGGGCCACCGGTGCTTGAAAGAGGTTCCGGCCATGGAGGCCAATTAGGGTGGCAGGCAATGAGGAGCCCGGGCGCGCGGGATGGAGCAGTACGGCAATGTCGTCCGCGAGCTTCTTGAGGACGGTGAACTTGTTGCTGGTGGCAACGATCATCTGGTCCAACTGGGAGTTCTAGTTGGCGTCGAAGGCGGCCATCCACCAGCCGGTCTCCAACACCGTCTGGAGACGATCCTCGGCGCCATGCCGCAGGCCGGCGCCGTGGACCATCTGGCGCAGCCGCTGGCCGCTCACGAGCATCGCCGCCATGGGTCTGGAGTGAGCTCTTTTGCGCTTAGTGTAGGTGCTTAGGCAAATGCTTAGGTGCGTACGATGTGGTAGATGCATTGGAATGGAGGGGCGCCTTTATATGAGGGCAATGAGGGCAAACTGCATTGCATTCACATTGTGCAACCTCTTTTCCCGGACCTCCTCCCATTACTTCCCTCATGCATTAATTGAAGGAGGATGCATTGGCCGTTCAACATATCGGGAACCGCTACTCCCTCCCTCGTCTGCATTAGAGCCATATCGGGAACTGCGTCGCCTGCTGTCAAATCGAATACTCCCTCCGTCTAGGTGAGTATTAAGTCATCTTACGAAAACCAAATAGTAAACACATAGGCGTGGTGCATTAACTCTCACGTTGTTTCTTATTTTTTGACATAAATAGAGGAATCAACCAAGAAGAGATGTGGGGCTTGTATGCTTTTAATGACTTGAGACTATCAAACATGACATGCAGTGGTCAGTTCATTGCACAAGAACAAATACAACCCATTTCAGCACACACGCATCTTATGGAGCATCACTTCCAATGGCTATAAAAGATGAATGAGACCAAATTATATCTCATCTAGATGAGTTCTAGCAAAACTGTATTAATAATACTTAGTACTCCCGCGCCATGTATCATATATTAGTATCATGTAGTACTTTATTTATTTATGAGGTATCCAGATGGCACTGCACCGCCAAGAAAAGAGGTTAACATCAAAATTATGGACTACTTTTTTGAGTATGTTGGAAAGGTCCGGTCATAGTCACTTGTTGAAATCTCTAAAAAGACAAATACTCCCTCCGTCCAGAAATACTTGTCATCAAAATGTATAAAAGGAAACGTATCTAGACGTATTTTCGTTTTAGATACATCTCTTTTTATCCATTTTGATGACAAGTATTTTCGGACAGAGGGAGTAGAAAACAGAGTTGGTGATGATGGTGTGCGTGCCATCCTGCAATATAGGCCATCGGATTTATATCTAACGGATAGGAAAGAAACTATGGAAATTTTGCAAAAATATACCCACACGTCTCTCCACGTTCACAAATAAGGCCTTCCCTCGTTCAACCTTTTCTCTCACAAGATAAACTACTCATACAAATGCATCTTGATGTTCCGTGCAACGCATGGGCAGCTAGCTTATTTCTTTTAAAATAGTTGTTGCGATAATTGGGTTGAAGTGATATATTTTATGTCTACCCCGAATGATTTCAGATTCACTAGTAGTAACAAAGAAAATGTTGCCTTGTTAATTAACAAAAAACTGGGTGAAAACTATCACATGAGGCCGGTAAAAACAAGGCACACTGGGTTCAGCGTCATCATCACTACAGCTGTGCGCGCGCGAGAAGTCTACATATCGAGGGGGCTACCGAGCGAGGCACCGAGACACAATGTTTGAGAGAGAAACCAACTGACAGATTATGATCAGATCGAGTTGTCACCCTTCTGCTGTCATTGTTGTGGGGGGGAGGGAGATAAAGACGTATCAAGAGTGTGCGCGGTAGGCACAGAGGCACAACTAGCAAGTGTGTGTGTGTGTGTGTGTGTGTGTGTGTGTGTGTGTTTGAAAGAGGAGTAGATAGATTATTATCAAGATCGATGTGCCACCCTACTCCTTCAGTGCCGGGTAGTGTGTGTGTGTGTATGTTTGAGAGAGAAACCAGTCGATAGATTAGTATCAAGATCGAGGTGTCACCCTACTCCTTCGGTGTTGGGAAGTGTGGGTGTGTGTGTGGGGGGGCAGTGACACTCACATATCTCTACTCTTATAAAAACAGAGTTGGTGATGATGGTGTTCCTGCCATCCTGCAACATAGGCCATGCAATTTATATCCGACGGACAGGAAGGAAACTATGGCAATTTTGCAAAAATATACCCACACCCCTCTCCGCATTTGCAAATAAGGCATACCCTCGTTCATCCTTTTCTCCCACAAGATAAACTTCTCATACAAATGCATCTTGATGTTCCGTGCAACACATGGGCATCTTGCTAGTAGGGAGAAGGAGTTTGTGTGACACATATCTAGCTATATTAAGGGATAGGTAGATAGCATATGTGTGAGAGACATTAGTGGTTGTGGGTGGGCAGAATTAAAGGGGTGGGTGTGTTAGACATAGAGAGCATGTGCGTTTCTATGTGAGAGACTTGTAGGCCGGGGTAGAAAGACGAATTTAACCCTGACGGAGGGAGAGAAATATAGGAAGTGCACGTGTATGATTCGATGCCCACAGGGAAATGAGATATGTATGCGTGTGAGAGAGATTGCACAATTCATTCATGTATCACTATCTAGCGATCGTGGACGTGCATCGCTTGAATATAAGTCAATATCTAATTCGTATCGTGGCCAAAGGTACGATATCGATTCAACACTATAAAGATTGGACACTCACATATCACCTTTTTTCTATTTAAATAAGCCTTTTTAGTTGTGCATGCCAAAGTTACAATGATGTTTCTTCAAACAACCAATGTAGCTATCATGAACATGCACCATTGTTACTCTTGCATTAAAATTCATTAGTCTTGGATGATTTAAGTTTCTATTTTGAAGTAATATATGTAATATTCATATATGAATTCAATGGGTACACAATTTATGAAATGGAGGCTATGTAATCATATGAGGTAACACTTTTAAGTAGCTGACTACAATATCCATTTCTTTTTGTGCGCCTCTACACTAACACGTCAATGCATTATGTTTAAAGTAAATAACCAATGGCACTAAAATTTCTATTTACACGAGAAATACATAGGCTGAGCGTTTGATCCCTTTTTTTTGTGAACGCGCCACTACACCCGTACGATTGGCCGCGCCCGTGTGAACGTCCAAGTTATCGGCGCATCATCCCGAGTTATTGTCTTTTTTCTAGGGTGGACTTCACACCAGTTATTAACTTCTGACGTGTGCCTCGTGTACATAGTCTAGCATGACCTTCCCGCTAGCACGGTCCAAAATTAGTTGAAACTGGATACGAATGATCCCGCGGGTGGCAAAATCTCCCGCCTCCTTCTAAAATTTCCGCCACCTTAGTCTTTAGCATGCGAAATCCCCCTTTTGTCCTTGGTGCACGGAGACCAACAGTTACAATACTGCCCTCATCTACATGATAGGTCGGGGCTGCTTTGCTAACTTCCGGTTCCCCCACTGCATGGCACCCCCATTTCCTCTCCCCTCCCGCAAAAACGACTAACTCCACAGCACCAGAGCATCTTACATCACGCCATCCATACTTCATCGCCCTTTCCCCCCTCCCCTCTTGAAACCCTAGACTGCTCATCCACCGGCGTACCATAGCCCATTCACTGCCAGCGGCGTCCACATCGCCGGATCTGCTTCTGCGGCCGCATCTAGCCCTCCCACCTCCCCTAGAAACAAGTAGACTGCTCATCCACCACTGTACCACAGCCCATTCAGTGCCGGCCTTGTCCACGGTGCCGGATCTGCTTCGCCGGTACTCTCGTCAACTGCCGCATCTGCAGCGGCTCATTCATACTTCCCACCATAGACGCTTCATCCACACCCCCCGGACCCGCCCCACCGATGCCCCTGTCGACGGCCTCTGATCCTCTTCGTCGACACCTTCCTCAACCCTACCGGAGCCGCTTCGCCGACACCTTCCTCAACCCTACCGGAGTAGCTTCGCCTATACCATTCTCTACCCTACCGGGGCCGCTTTGCCAACTCACAAGTCCACGGCCTCAGATCCGCTTCCTCGCACCCTCATCCAACCTACCGGAGCAGCTTCTGACGCCCCATCCACGGCTGCAGATCCGCATCATCGACACCACCCTTAACCCAACCACCGGAGCAGCTTCTAACGCCCCGTCCATGGCCGTAGATGTGCATCATCGACACCATCCTTAACCCAACCACCGCAGCAGCTTCACCTACGCCCTTGTCCATGGCCATATATCCGCTTTGCCCACACCGTAGTCCACCCTACCAGAGCCACTCCACAAACACCCTACTAGACGGTTCTAGATCTCCTTACCGGACCCCGACAGCCAGTGCAGCGTCATCACCCTCGATGTTTCTAACCTGATTCCCATAGTCTGGAGAGATGCCAAGCACCCGCCACGTCCTAGGTACTTGTCACCTTTAAACCCATCCAGCATTACCTGCCCGATGTACTTCAAATATACTAACCGGTCGCTGTTACCTGTTATGCAGCTGGGAAAAACTACAAGGATGATGTTTCTTCTGGATCAAACAGCTTGGCCAACCAAGATCCTAGCCTGAGGTATTGCTATGATCTTGTAAGCGCATCTCTCTCTCTTGTATTGTTCTGTGCCTGCCAGCGTGCTTTGCTAGGATTTTCGACCAGTAATCCCTTTGTGCAGACAATGATTTCTACTACTGGCTGCTAAATTAGATATGTAGATGTCATACATGATACTACCTCGTTCCTCCGTTCCTAAATATAAGTCTTTCTAGAGATTCCACTATAGGCTACATACGGAGCAAAATGAGTGAATCTACACTCGAAAATGCATCTATATACATCTGTATGTGGTCCATACTGGAATCTCTACAAAGACATATATTTAGGAAAAGGGGTAGTACATTACACAAAATCGTAGGTGGCATGTAGGAATTCCAGTGCACTACATTAGGCTCCCTTAGAGTGCCTGCTAGTCTAGCATACAGAGTCATGGCAAGTTTATGTTACGCACACAATCATTAATTGGTGGTTTAAATATGCGCTAGGGATATGCAATGTAGTATCATGTAGAGATATCTGAAATTAGCCGTGTCAACTTGCAGATAGGGTTACACAATGAAAAAGTACAAGATGTAGTGCACCAGTGGCGACGGCTCGCTGGAGGAACCCTAGTGCTGCAGGCAGGGGATCGAGGTAGAGGGAAAGGGGAGAGGAGATGCAAGCGGGCAGGGCAATGAATGCCTGCATGTTTGTTTTTACTTGAGGGTCAGGTGTGACACAGGCGTCAGCAGTTGCATTTTGAGTGTAATATAGGCAGACAATAGAGTCATTTCACTATTCCCTTCCCTTCAATTTTTAGTGAGGTTCTACCTGAAAACCCCCCCTCCAAAGAGAAATTAGTTAAACCCAAGCCCATAACTCAAAAATGACTTCTTTACATCTTTTATGGCTTATTTTGACAATATGCCCTGAAAAGGCGGAATCGAACTGGCCCTTAACCTGCAATTCAATTGTGCATGCAATGATGAATCACTCCTGCCTGCTATCTGTACATTTAGGCATCATCATACATGGCATAACCTAATACATGTGCATGCCATTGTAGAATCTGGAATATGAAATGTTTATGTTAGTTCATACGTTGCACATGATGTTTAAATGCCCCTTAAATCTGGTCAGTCAAGTGATGGTCTTTAAGCCTCCTTCTTTGCTTCTTTTCTTGATATGTAAGATTTGCTCACACATCTGTTCAATTGCTTGTTTTCATTAGCCAGCCATACTAGGACTGCTTACTTTGATTACTTGCTGTTCTTGACCTAACACTCTAACAGAGCTTGTCAACGATTTAAACACTAAGGGATGCTATAGTGGGGCCTTGTCTAACTCATAGGTGACATAAAGGTTCGGCTGTGCACTACAGTAGGCAAGTATGTTAGGAAAGTATGCATATTTATCTTCCAAGGAGACGAGTAACTAGTTGACATAATTATGTGGTGTTGTTTTGTTATAATCTCATCCTTTTGTGTTCACAGACTGGAAAGTATGCATATTTATCTTCCAAGGAGACGAGTAACTAGTTTGTGTCACCTTGCAGAGGGGGTGCAATGAAGATAATATTGAGGATTTCCAAGTACAAGATGTTAGGAAGGAGCCTTGCAAGAGAAGTAGGAGCTGCGCTGAGCATCTTCAACCTGCTAAGGTAAGTCACTGTATGCAACTCAACAGTTCAATTCCTTGTTTGTTTCAGGCATAGTTAATTTTCTCTTTTCAATTGCTTTATTTGTCCTCAGTTAATGAGATGCCCAAATAATCATGCCTGATGTTCGGTACTTGTATCACTATTAGTTGACATAATTAAAGGCCTTACCATTTAATTACTCTGCCGAAGTGTGCCTGAAGCTTTGAAGTCTATTAACAAACTATTATTGCATGAGGCTCACAATCTAGTTTATACTATGCTAATGATTGCATAGTTTTGCCTGCTATAGTATGTTTGTATGAAACCCTCTGCTATTCATTATGCTCCCTAAGACTTTAATTGAGGCACAGAATGGCCAACTGCTTGCTTACTTATACGCAACGTGCTGTCTAAATTTGTAACTTGTCCGTGTTTTTGATTGGGCCCCAACGTCATGCTCCTCTGGTGAGCTAAGAGGGATTTCTGTATGCAGGCTGCACAAACTATCTTTTTTATAATTTTTAAAATATCACCTGCTTATGCTTCATGACGTGTAACGTTTTTTGAAAGTGATGTGTAACATTATTGTTAGTCCTATTTTGCCATGTAGTACAAAATAGTGTCTTGTTCGCTTCACTGTTGTAACTATATTTTTGCCCTAGTCATGTGTACTTACAGAAACATTTCAGGATGAAGTGACATCAACACAAAGATCTACGAGCAGTGCGGCATGGCCGTTACCGAATGATTATGGATTGGAATTGGAATGTGTTGATGTTCTCGAGCATCAACTAGAGGTGGCAAGACAACGTGTACATGATTGTCAACGTATAATCAACAAGTTGAGACTGGACATGCAGGTATTAGATGCAGGAGTCAAAAAATGAAACAAGACACTGAGGTAACCATGAAGGAATTGGAGATTTCGCAGACTGAAATTTGTGCTATCTGAATCCGGCCAATCCTATTTTCTGAAGAGATTATAGTTCAAATGGAGTTAAGTTGATGCGCGTCCATGATGTATGAGCTGTATTTGCCCAGTGTATGTAATTTGCTGTTTGTGTATGCTTTATTATCACCTGTGCCGAACCATAATGCCCAGTGGGTATAATCGGCTGTAATTTCTTTATTGTATAGTGTAGGATTATTCTACCTTTCTATGCTTTGATCTCTTTGTTGTAATAGTGTAGGCTTTTTAGAGGTGATAGTATTGAGTAGGATAATTCTTTGAATATGCTATATCGTTCCAACGGGGGCCAATTCGCCCGACCATGGCCCTTCACGGGCTGTCGGATCCATGGGCCTTCTACATCTCATAGGATCCATGGGCCTTCTACTTCTCGTAGGATCCATGGGCCTTCTACGTCTCGTAGGATCCATGTGCCATGTACGTCCCGTAGGATCCATGGGCCGCCGACTCATTTATGGGTCTTGTACGGGCCTTTAATGGGCCGTAGCCGGGCCTTTAATGGAAATCGTACGTTTTATGGGCTGACCATAACGGGCCGTTAATAGGCCGTATTTGGTGATGCTATGAAAATGTCCCAACAGACTAACGGTCCACAAACGGGCCGACTGTAACGACGGGCTGAATTTGGCCCACAAACAAAAAATGACAGTAACGGGCCGTAAGTAACCGAATGCTGCAAATGAGCCCAAGAATAAGTGGGCCCTCAGAAGGCCGAAAGTTAACTTGGGCTGGAAACGACCCAACGGAATAACGGGCCGTTAATGGGTATAAAGTGATACACTGTTCATTACGGGCCAGTTTCACCACGGGCCGTTAATGGGTGTAAAGTAATACACTGTTCATTACGGGCCAGTTTCAGCACGGGCCGCTAATGGGCCAAGAGTTACAAAGGGCCTCATATGGGCCGAAAGATGTCATGGGCTATACATGGGCTAGAAGTGAAAACGGGCTGGAATCATATTGGACGGCCCAGATGACGCTACTGGGCCTAATTCAGATAGGGCGTAACGGGCCTTGGGTTAGCGGGCTGTAAATGGGCTATATGCGAACAGGCCGTTAACAAGCTTTCCATGGGCCGGCCCGCTAGCTTTTGACCAAGTCAAATGGGCCGGCCTTTTCACAGGAATGGGCCACTATTGGGCCGTGCCACATGTCGACGTATCATAGGCGCCTTCTGTCCAGTGAGTGGATGACATCTGTCCCAACGATGAGCCGACACGTGTTTCCTCTAGCCAATGATGATTTTACACGTGGAAAATCCTAATTGGTCGGGGCTGTTAACGGGTTATCGGATCCAAAACCCGACCCGATAGCTTAACGGTGTTCCGTTACGGTGGATGCCACGTGTCGGTCACCCTTGACGAAAGCACTTCTGTGACGCGCGATTTATTGTCATGGAAGTGGACACTTCCGTGATGATAATTTTGGTAATGTCATGGAACACTTCTACGACATCACATGTATGACTATCTTGATTCTGTCATAAATTTGTGATGGATGTACATGCATGACAAAAAAGCGACCTACTGTGACAAACACGTATCATCACGGAAGTGTATTTTTTTGTAGTGCCTATTCTTCACTGCTGAAGTATATGAGTTCGTAAGTTGCACTAATTCATCTATAGGATGATCAACCCAAACCATTGAGTGGGTCCTCGATAGTGGATGTACAAATCACATGACTGGTGACATGAGCTTATTGATGGACTATGCTTTATCTCCATCACATCTGAAGCATATCACCTATGCTGACAAAGGAAAAAGCAAGGTATTGGGTCTAGGTAAGGTTGCAATCTCAAAGGATCGACACATGGACAAAGTCATGCTTGTCGAGTCCTTAGGGTTCAACCTCATGTCTGTCTCAATGCTTTGTGATCTTGATATGGTTGTTGTATTTGGCAAGTATCGTTGTGTTGTGATCATGGAAGCTGACAATTCCAAAATCTTCGAAGGCTTTAGGAGAGGAGATTTGTATATTGTTGATTTCTCTACAGGACCACAACCTGCTACATGTCTACTTGCAAAAGCTTCAGAAGGCTAGCTATGGCATCGACAACTTGGTCATGCTGGCATGAGGAATCTGCACACGCTCGCGAAGAAGAAGCATGTCATTGGCATCGAGGGTGTCAAATTCCTCAAGGACCATTTGTGTGGAGCCTGTGAAGCTGGAAAGATGACCAAGGCTAAGCTTCCAGCGAAGACTATCATGACTACTACTCGACCATTTGAATTGCTTCACATGGATCTCTTTGGCCCTACTCACTATGCCACATTTACTAATGCTGCATCTTTATATGGATTTGTCATTGTTGACTATTATTCTCGATATACTTGGGTGCATATCATCACTTACAAAGCTGAAGTGCAGGAAGTCTTCAAATGATTTTCCTCGAGGGCCTCAACCAACTTTGGTGTGAAGATCAAGCACATCAGAAGTGATAATGGAACTGAGTTCAAGAACACTGGTCTTGATGACTATCTCGATGAACTTGGTATTACTCATGAGTTGTCTACTCCTTATACTCCTCAGCAAAATGGCGTCGTGGAGCGCAAGAACGGGACTCTTGTTGAGATGGCCCGCACTATGCTTGATGAGTACAAGACACCTCCTCGCTTTTGGCCTGAGGCAATTGATACTGCGTGCCACATCATCAACAGGGTATATCTTCACAAATTCTTCAAGAAGACTACATATGAACTCCTCACCGACAAGAAACCCAATGTGAGTTATTTCAAAGTCTTCGTTTTAAAATGTTGGATTAGAGATCCTCATCACAATTCTACATTTGCACCGAAAGCACATGAAGGTTTTATGCTCGGTTATGGTAAGGACTCGCACACCTACAGAGTCTTCAACACCTATCACCACAAGGTTGTTGAAACTGTAGATGTGCGGTTAGATGAGACTAATTGCTCGCAAAGAGAGCACCTACCTCCTGTGGCAGATGAAATACCTCCTGAGGAATCTATTAAGTTCAAGGCTACTGAGGATGTCATTCCTACCGAAGAATCTGCTGAAGAAGTCATTCCAGAACATGAAGAACGTCATGCTAATGCACCCGAGGAAAATGGTGCTGAAGAAAATACTGATCAAATTCCTCAACGACAACCCGCTCATCCTCGCGTTGCAAATGAAGTGCAAATTGAGAAAATCATCAGCGACATCAACATTCCAGGTCCTCTCACACACTCAAGAGCTTCACATTTATCTAACTTTTGTGGGCGCTTTGCTTTCGTCTCTATCATAGAGCCCACTAAGGTAGATGAAGCATTTCTGGAGCCTAAGTGGATTCAAGCTATGCAAGAGGAATTACATCAATTTGAGCTCAAAAACGTCTGGGAACTGGTCAAACTTCCAGATCCTCGTAAGCACAACATCATCGGCACAAAGTGGATCTACTGCAACAAGCAAGATGAAAATGGCCTTGTGGCGAGGAATAAGGCACGACTTGTAGCTCAAGGCTACACACAGGTTGAAGGAATTGATTTCGATGAAACTTTTGCACCTGTTGCTAGACTTGAAGCTATTCACATATTACTTGCTTATGCTAACCATCATGATATCATCTTATATCAAATGGATGTGAAAAGTGCATTCCTCAGTGGTAAGCTTGAGGAAGAAGTATATGTTGCTCAGCCCCCAGGTTTTGAAGATCCAAAGCATCCTAACAAAGTCTTCAGACTCAATAAGGCCCTCTATGGCCTCAAGCAGGCCCCACGGGGTGGTATGATACTTTGAAGGAATTCCTCATGAATAAAGGCTTCAAACCCGGTTCACTTGACCCAACTCTTTTCACTAAATCTTATGATGGTGAACTGTTTGTGTGCCAAACTTATGTTGATGATATCATTTTTGGCTGTACTGAGCAACGTTACAGTGATGAATTTGCCTATATGGTGAGTGAATAATATCAAATGTCTATGATGGGAGAATTGAAATTCTTCTTAGGTCTTCAGGTTCGTCAATAGCACAATGGCATATTCATATCTCAGGAGAAATACCTCAAGGATGTACTGAGGAAATTCGGCATGCAAGATTGCAAAGGAGTCAAAATCCCTATGCCCACAAATGGCCATCTATGCACTGATGAAAATGGTATTGACTTTGATCAAAAGGTATACCGCTCCATGATTGGTTCTTTATTGTACTTATGTGCATCTAGGCCAGATATTATGCTTAGTGTTTGCATGTGTGCCCGATATCAAGCTACACCGAAGGAATCACACCACAAGGCCGTCAAGCATATTCTTCAATATCTAGCTCACACACCAATACTTGGATTATGGTATCCCAAGGGCTCGGCTTTTGATCTCATTGGATATTCAGACTCTGACTATGCTAGTGATCGTGTGGACCGCAAGTCAACATCTGGCACATGCCATTTCCTCGGACGATACTTGGTCTGTTGGTCCTCGAAGAAACAGAACTACGTATCACTGTCTACTGCTGAAGCTGAGTACATTGCTGCTGGTTCTTGCTGTGCTCAACTACCATGGATGAAGCAAACTCTCAAGGACTACGGCGTCAGCATGAAGAATGTGCCACTCTACTGTGACAATGAGAGTGCTATCAAGATTGCTCATAACCCAGTTCAACACTCGAAGACAAAGCACATTCAGATTCGTCATCATTTTCTTCGTCATGATGTGTTGAAGGGTGGCATCTCTATTGAGGATGTGAAGACTGAAGAACAGCTAGCAGATATCTTCACTAAGCCCTTGGATGAGAAGAGATTTAGCAAGTTGTGGTGTGAGCTAAATATCCTAGAATCTTCGAATGTTCTTTGAAAAGGACACTCATCCTAACACTTATGCAAAATTGATGACTTAGATGTGCAACACATGAAGAAACGTTTTTCTTCAATCAATGAAGAATAACACTCTAAGTATGAAGAAATTAATGAATTCTCATAACCCTACGACAATGGTACATGGTGTCTGAAATCATCATTCTTATACGGTGGGTCATGCCACCACCAAAAGTTGAAAATCTTCAATTTGAGTTTTTCCTCAGCTTTGAAATTCCTCTGTTGTTATTCAACTTGCATTGTCTTCACCATTTCCGTCGTTTTTCTTCATTGGCTATATATATATACATGTATATATATATATATATATATATATGAGTTTATGTCCTCTACAACATTCACTTATCGCTATTCCTTCAAGTTGCTTGTTCTGCTAAGTGAATGTGATCGGACCCTTTCCCCCTCTATGCTAAACTCAACCCAGTCTATTCACAAATTCTTCATGTGCATTCCATTTGAAACTCTTTCAAAATCTTCATTGTGTCCTTGTCAGCTGAAGAAATTGCGAACGGAACTTTAAACTTATCTTATCTGAATTTTCGGCCTTTGTCGCTCAAACCGTTACACATTCCACGGCAATAGTTATCCTATTCACCCACGATCGCACACGATCGACACCTCTCAGTACGTGGGTGACACATGTCATGAGAATGAGAAAGGTCAGGGGCACGTTCGTCCAATTTCTTCGGGCGAGCGGTTTTTCACTTCGGCTATAAATACCCCTCTCCCTTCCTCACTTCGTTTTTACTCTGCTCGATCTCACTCTCTCGCTTGAGTTCTCAAACCCTAGCACCGCCGCTACATCCATCATCGCTGGTGAGGAAGAGCTTCACTGCCTTGACCTCGTCGTCGCCGTACTCACGCCAGACGTGGATTTCTTCACTCTGCCACCGCCGTAGCCGTCTTCCTCAGCCAAGTTAGGGCGTGGAAGATCTGAACCGACGAGCTTCAATTCTACACTTCCCAGTTCGTCGTGTTCTTTGTCCAGGGTAATTAAAACTTTTACTACCCTTGTTGATTCAGATGTTTTCTTCAAATCTTCAAAAGGTGTTTATTCTTCAAATCCTCACACACTGGACACCTCACATATCATATGTTCTTGATCTGTTTCTCTAAGCAACATTTTTCTTCAAGATTCCTCAATTGTGTGGATTTTCAAATCTGTACAACTCTGGAACCTAAGTCAAAGAACGCTTAGTGAAATTCCTCAAGATTCATCTGGTCAAATTCCTCAAACTTGCTCTTTTTGCAAAAACTTCCGAGAACGCATATGACCTCTCCAAATTCTTCGCACCTATACTCTGTTCACAGGTACACATGTCCGCTGCTAAATCTCTAGGTTCTCATCAACTTAACTCATTTGTAGCGTTCCTCGAAGAAAAGTTGCATAGCTCTTCAGAGAACTCAATCGTTCAAAACTCTCAGCTGAAGAAAATGGCAGATGGCAAGAAACCTCAGAAGGGAGGAAAGAAGCTAGAAGTCAACACCGCGTTTGAAATCCCTGAGGATATATACAAGGATTATTGCACTCCTGATGAGACCACCCATGGAAAGGAAACTAAGAATGAGCGCAAAGTGCGCATCCAAAGGATAGGGAGGAGATGGGCACGGGAATGGAGGGAATACATATATGTTACTCCCAAGTACATGAAGAAATTCGCTCTTAATCCTCCATGCCCAAGACCTCCGTTGGCACCTGGCCAAGTAGCTGATCCCACCAGCCTCAAGCGTGGTGAGGATTATCCTAATGAATGGGCCAAGCGCCAGGCCAAGCTAGCCAGAGTATCTAAGGAAGTAGTGAGGAAATTTAATAAAGACTCTGCTGCTGCTGCTACCACTGCAAGCAAGCCAAAGAAGGCCATGCCAAAGAAGCCGGCTCATAAGCCAAGTGCTTCAACCCCAATGCCCTCACGGCCAAGTTCCTCAGCAATGCCCTCACGACCAGATTCTTCAAAGCCCTCACGACCAATTCCTCAAGCCGCACCAGCTCCTCCAAAGTCCTCAGCTCCTCTGTCAAAATCCTTAGCATCTATGCATCTTGCCACGTGCCAAAGGACAACAGGTATCTCAATTGCCCCAGGAGCTTCTGCTAGTTCTTCAGCTGCACCAAATTCATCATCTGGCCCCCTCTGCTGAAGACAAAGGCCACTGCTGGACAAGGCTCTCGACCAAGTCCTCACAAGAAGCAGGTCGCCTTTCAAGTGTCGTCTGATGAAGACAAAGCTGATGATGAAGAACTTGCTGAAATCATCAGGGACAAGCAACTCAGGGCCGCTAGAGCCAAAGGCACAAGTGTGCCTCTGCTTTTGGATCCAAAATTGATCCTTGATTACATTGATCTCTGGCACAAGGCCCCAACGGTCCTATGCCTGACTTCAAGCTGACTCCTGGCAAAAGTCATATGTTGACTCACTTCATTCAGGAAGAAAAAATGGAAATTTGAAAAGGCCAGGCAGTTGAACAAAGCGCAGTACAAAAAGGAGCGCTTCTTGAAGAAAAATGTTGTCTCTATGACAACTGAAGAACTTGTCACTATTCAATCTGAGATCAAGAAACTCATTGATGAATTTGACGCATACCACGCTGATTGGCTGGGAGCCAAGGTCTATTTTGTGAAACTAACTGAATAGTTCACTTCCAATGTTGCAGCCCCAACGCAACAAGAAAATCCTCAGGCTGAAGCATCTGCTTAGCCTACTGAAGAAAATGCTAGCACCGCTGATGATACTCAGGCTGCTAAAGAAAATGCTAATACCAGGGCTAATGACTGCATTCCAGCTGCTGAAGAAATTGCCAGGGCAACCACTAGCGTTGCGCCTGAAGAAAATGAAGAAGTCAGGGCAACTGCATCAGTTGTGCCTAAAGATCTTGAACCAAATTCCTCTGCTCCTCCCGCGCCTACACCATCTCTAATACTTCCATCTGCATTAGATGTGAAGAAGACCAAGGCTGCAGAGCGTGCAGATATGAACAAAAGGAAGGCATCAACTGCATCAGATTCTTCAGCTCCGAAGAAAATGAAGCCACTGACCAGCTCATTTGAAAATCCAATTGATGATGTTCCTGTCTCATCTATGCCATCAAAGGACCTTGTTCCTTTTGATGAAGAATACGTGATCCCAAGCAGTTCCGATGAAGACATTCCTTCTGCTGCTTCCTCAGAGCAGTTGGATGAAGAAATTGAAGCGGATGCAATCCCTTCAACCCCAATAGGCTCATTGCCCACGCCTCAGTTCACTACTGAAGAGGCCGGCTTTGAAGAAATGAATGAAGACGAAGATGTGGACATCGGATGCACAACTCCAGTGTTGAATGACGACTTTTGGGAAAGTCAGCATCCCAATTCTCCTATGTTCACACCCCTACAACAAATTCATCAGTCCCCTATCACTACTGAAGTACAAATGGGATCTGAAGAACCTCGTGCCACACTGTCTGTCCATGAAGAGATTCCAGCCACTAGTGCTGAAGAAAATGTAAATGAAGAATTGAAGTCCCAGGCTGCCACTGAAGAAGAACCTGAAATTCCTCAGCCTGCGGAACCTAAGATCGAGATCCCTGAGGTTGTGATGCAATTGACGGACACTCCTCACCCCAAGCCAAAGGATCCCTTCTCAAAGAAGCAAAAATTCAAGGCTGATGACTTCTTCGGCGAGCATGTATTCTTCACGGACTACAATCCTTATGACTTTGCTCGTCTTAGGAGGAAATGCTTCTGGACTGCCAGCCAGGCCAATTTCTATTCTTCACTGCTCTTCAACAAGGATAAAGTCTTCTACCACGAGCATATTCCTCACGTGGACATGGAATCACTGCCTTGCTTCTCTCCTGTCCTCAGTGTGCTTCATGACGCATGACTCCTCAACTTTTGCTCTGATATTGTTGATTGGAATGAAGAGCTTATTCTTCAGTTCTACGCTACACTGCACATCACAGGTAATCCTGATGATATCAACACTTGGGTATTGGACTGGATGACTAATAACACTCATTATAAAGCACCGGCCTCTGAATTACTTCACGCCCTGCCCATCAGTCCACCCCTTGAAGGAGCTCGTTGTCTATACCAGGAGCCTGAACTCACTATCCATTACATGCAAGTGCTAATGAAGCCCCTGAAGCCCGGTCAAGCACCAAGGACCAAATTCCTCGTGAAGGAATTGCTATATGTGCCCAGAACAGTCTATCGCATTCTGACAAGGACAATGAGTCCTATCAAAGGCCACGACTCGTCTGATCAGGAAATTGTTGGCACCATGAAGAATCTGCTATTCAACATCATACATGGCATTCCTGTCAATTATCATGATTTCTTCATGAGGACTCTGGCAAATGTTGCACTCTCTTCGTTTGAGTTGAAGCCTTATGCTCCTTGGATTATGATATTCCTCAAACAAGGTCTTCACTAAACTACAAGGCTGACTTTCAGAATCACCTCAGCTACCTGCCCCCAATTGAAGTCCTCAAGCAGACTTATTCCTCAGCTAATGAAAAGGGCAAGGCACGTGTTGTCGTTGATGAAGGCATTCGTCCATTGGATGGTCATTTTCACAAAGTTGCATCTTATTCCACCAATGATGACTATGCCACTCATGATTCTGCTGCACATGCATCCAAGCCAAATCCTCAAGCCACAGCTCCCAGGGTGATGACTGACCGTGAGCTGCTTCTTAGTCTTCACCAGAAGGTGGATCGAAACCATAAATGGGTTAAGCTCCAGTTTGGTTCTCTTCTTCACAACATGACTGCTACACATAATGAAGTGAAGAAAAACCATTACTACCTCCATGAAGTTTTCAGTCGCACCTGGGCTATCTTATCACATCTGTATGGCGAAGAAGATCTGAAGCAAATGGGTCTCAAGGAGAACTTTGATTGGTCTGCACCTCCAGCGAAGAAATTCAAGAAATTCAAAGTTCCTTCCTTGGTGGCCAGCTCATATTCTTCATCCCGCGACACCGATGAGTTTGAAGACATGGACGACACTGCTGCAGGCCCTACAACAACCAATGACCCCAACAATGTTGGTGCTCCTCCATCAACATGACATTCCTCAGGGGCGTTAGTCCTCATTTTTCGATCCTTTTGGTCATTCCATGACAAAGGGGGAGAAATTTGAGTTAGTCTTCAAGCGGGTCTACCTATATGGGCGTTTTTTCTAAGTTACAACTCTCATTCTTTTGAATACTTTGCTGGATCGAGTTGTAAACTTAAACTCTATGGTGGTCTGATACTTTTGCTGAGTTTTTTTGCATGCTTATTCCTCATAAATGTTAATGCACACATGTTGAATTACATCAGTCACCATATTTCATCATGCATTTCAAATTCTTCATATTATATGTTAAATGCGTGTATGAATTACAAGATATAGGGGGAGATCTCCATGATTCTACTCTTCAAAGTGTGCATTGCTTGAAAAGCAAATTCCTCACTATGCACATCTTCAGGGGGAGTTCTTCTATATCTTGCGATCAAATTCCTAAATTTCAGTATTTACACTTCATATGTTTATCCCCGTTGAAAACTTAACCGATATTGTCATCAATCACCAAAAAGGGGGAGATTGTAAGTGCATATAGTGCCCCTTAGTGATTTTGGTGTATTGAAGACTTATAGGTTAAGGGAATGATGCGTTTGTGAGTGTACACAGGTCTATAAGTCTATGAGGAGTTTGATATTTACAGAGAAAGTCGACCCCTAAAAATGAAGTTCTTCGACTGAAGACTTTGGATTTCTGAAGACTTTCTGAAGACTTTGAAAGTGAAGAAATTGGTGTGATCCTAAAGACTTGGTATTCATTCGAGGAACATGAAGCATGAAGACCTTTGTTTTCTTTGTTTTATTTTCTCTTTCTTGAGTCATAGGAGACACCGTACTGTTAAAGGGGGTCGAGGAAATACTAAGGAAAAAATTCCAAGTGATGCTCAACTCAAATCCTACACCTACCAATCCCTTCAAGTGAAGCCATTGGAAATCTCATACAGTTCAGTCAATTTCTTCAATGACAGAGACGAAGTTCTTCTGGTCTCTGAGGAATTTGTTCTGACTGAGGAGTTAGGAATTCGCCAGTGCGGATTGCCTACACAGCGAGGAATATGATAGCCCTGAGGAATTTGATACTCAAAATTCGGACCGTTGTTGTGCTATGCGCCAGCTGTCCCAAAATATCTACCCATCTAACAGTCATATCATTGAAGGGCATTATGTCTTATCATGCCGGGCTGCTCCCTAGGCTATAAATAGTCGCCCCCTACAACCACTAGCTGGTTGGCTGCTTCGAGAGAAACTAACACTTGTCATTTGAGAGCATCCCATCCTTCGAGGACTTCCAGTGAAAATCATCAAGTGACGAAAACCCAAACCCAAACACCTACAAACCCAAAGTGATTGAGAATCACTGAAGAGATTGATCCTGCGTGGATCCGACGTTTGTTACCTTTGAAGACTGTGCATCTTCCAGACGGTTAGGCGTCATGGTCTAGAGCATCCAAGAGGAAATTATGGATCGCCGAGTGACCGAGTCTGTGAAGGTTTGGAAGTCACCTGAAGACTTACCACGAGTGATTGGGTGAGGTCTGTGTGACTCAGCTCAAGGGGAATACGGTGAGGACCAAGTGTCCCGAGCCGCATATTCAGGACTGGGTGTCCGGGACTGTGTGTCCTTAGGTTTAAATACCTAGCTGCCCTAACCAGACATACAACTGTCACAATAGTTGGAACTGGTCTACCAAATCATTGTCTTCACCAAGCTACCTGGTTCCATTTCCTCAACCCTTCCATATTCCTCATTTCTGTGTTGTGTGCTTGTTCATATCTATTTGAAGACTTTGACTGAAGACTTTCTCTATTTCCTCAGTTCAATTTCTTCAGTCTATTTGTCTTTATCCTGTGTTATCGTGTGTTTACACTTTTTGTACTCTGTGCTTGTTTTCATTTCATCATGAAGACCATGCTCATGCACTTATTTGTTTACTTCTGAGTACTTATTTCGCTGCAAGTAGTTCAGGAATTTCCTCACCCTGAAATTCCTCAGTGAAGAATTCATAAAAATCGCCTATTCACCCCCTCTAGTCGATATAACACACTTTCAGGGGTCTTTATCATTTTCCTCCTCGTTTCGTCCTTCGTCTTCCTCCTTCGCACGGCCACACTAGTGATCGAGCACCGCCGCCGCGACCTCCGACCGCCACATCAATGCAGGCTGTTGCGTTAACCTGATCAGACCAGAGAACTCTAGCAAGCCACCGCTGCTCCTCATCACCCATAAGCCCACCTCCCCCCTTTATCTCAGATCTATATTAGGGTTCAGGCCGTTCGTCAGTGTTCTTGCCATTCTTGCATTGTTTTCGTCAATTCCGATAGCTTTCAATCTGGATAAACCATAGGTCTTGTGCGGAAGTGGTTTTAACACCATTTCCATCCTCAGAATAGCATCTCTCCACAGAAGATCTCATCAGAGTATCGAAACTTTTCCACTGTCGCCATCTTAGGCTAGAATTTTACTGCTTTTCTAAACTATGGTAGATCCAAAATTATTGCTCCAGTTTGTGAAGTTTGTTTATCCAACCACTTAGCAAAATTTGAAGTACCATAACTGTCACGGCGGCTTATACTGTAAACCGTGATCCGCCATACACCTCATAACTTTCATGACCCAACACTGATTCTCCGGTTTACCCATGCTTTCCTCCCTATAACTTGATTTTGCAAAATATATCTTGACTTTTAGGCTCTGTATGATTTAACAACAGAATCCTTAATCTAGTAGGTACCATTAGTCCCCATTTAAGCCGCCAATACTTCAATGTTCATCCCGGGCTTAATCTGTTAACTGTTCATAGCATTTTATCTTTGAATCAATGGTCCGGTTTAATAGCATGACCTTAAGCCGGTAATGTTTCCTTTGTTTAGGACTTTAATCTTCAAGATGGTCAAGACTGTCACTACTTGCAACTGGGTCGTTTCCCGGGTTACAGAGGAAGACCTGAAAGAATATGTCTAGACTGGTGTCTTATCCAAGAAAGAAATCATCCATTGGAGGGTCCCAGGCAATGAGACTCATCCTGAGCCCAAGGACGGCGAAGTTGTCGTTTTTACTGATCATATAAACCGGAGCTTCAACCCTCCTGGTTCAAAGTTCTTCCGTGATGTGCTGCATTTCTTCAAACTTCATCCACAAGATATCGGCCCAAACTTTGTCTCAAACATCTGCAACTTCCAAGTGTTCTGTGAGGTGTACCTGCAACAGGAGCCTACCATAGAACTATTTAGGGAGTTCTACTATTTGAAACGACAAAATGAATTCAATGACGGACCTAGCTTGGAGCTAGGCGGCATATCTATACAACACCGGAAAGAAGCCGTCTTCCCAGCTGCCACTCTTCCCAGTCACCCGAAAGACTGGAACCAGACTTGGTTCCAGTGCCAAGATACTTCTCCAGAAGGAGAAAATCCCTTGCCGGGTTATCGTGCCAGCCGGCTTAGCAGTAGACATCATCTTCCAGATCGAGTCAACATAGCAGAAGGAAAGAAATATGTACCAATTTTTGCAAAGATTCAGGCCTTGATGGCCAACGGCTTAACCGGAATTGATCTAGTTCGCTGTTGGGTCGCCTGGAGAATCTGGCCTCTAAGCCGCTGGTCCGGCTTAATGTGTGAGTACACCAGTGAACTAAGGGGCTGTTTGGATCACGCCTAGTCCACCCCGCCAATAGCGGGCTCGCCAAAAAATTGGCCAAGGAATCCGCCGCCGCGGTTCCGCCAACTTGCAGGCGCAAAAACTGAACGACGCTGCCGAAATTTTGGCGTGGTCGTGAAACGTTGGTTCCAATCCAAATGGCTACCCAGCGTGCTAGTCGATGCCAAAAAATTGGTAGGGCGCTCATCGGCTGTATTCCAAACAGCCCCTAACATATCCTCAGCACCACTGTCAAATTGAAATTAATGAAGAAGACATCAGTAACATGACCAAGACTCTGTTGAATGAGAGCTTGGAAGATTGCATCCAAGTCGAACTGAGTCCTTTCTGTACTCTAAATAAACTGCCATCTTTAAGCTTTGAATAAACCTCATTTTTGACTCATATTTGTACCACTTGTTCATATTCATTCAAATATTACAGGCCGATTCACCTTTTTGGACCAAGAAGCTTCAGGAGAAACCAAAGAAACCCCGGACGAAGAGCAAGGCTAAAAAGCCTGCTAAGAAGAAAACCAACACTGCCGAGTTATTCAATTTGGATGAAAATGATGATGATGATGAGTTAGAGGTAGAACTTGACTCCCTTGGCTCATTTTTTGTACATCTTATTGACAATGACCATTATCAGGATGACGCGGAAGCCAGTCGCGTAGATGATGATGAGGTAATTATCCTTTCCTCTGGTTCAGAACCTCTGCCAACACAGAAAACTCGACAAGCAAGCCGGAAAGTAAGATTTTCTCACCCTTTAGCTTACTTGGATCCCAACTTTCTTTTGAAGAAGCAGCAACACGAAGCTTGCCGCACAACCCGGTGCAGCGGCGGCGGAGTGTTATCATCCGGCTTACCAAATACTCCAGCACCTCGCAAACGTCGACCGAAGGTTTCAAAAATTTCCGACTTAAATTATCCCAAGGCAGGCCTTTTTCGCCAACCTCTTAATCTATCTGACTCAAATTATCAGGGAACATCTCATTCATCCTCCGGTGACTCAACGCGAACTCAAATCCCGACCTTCAAGACTGTGCCTTGGTAAGGGCATATTCAATCATTCAAAATTTCATGCTTTAATCAATATGCTGACATCTTTGTATTCTATTTTCCAGTGGAATAGCCAAGCCCAGTAAGAAGGCAAAACTGAACAAACTGGCTGAAGACTCCAACCCTTCTGAGCCGGAAAAACAGCTGCCAGAGACCTCTTATCCAATTGCCGAGGCCACCGTTGACGACCCGTTAGCAGAAGAGCACGATGTTACCATCGATCATATGGATGTTGACCCGGTCATCCCTAATCCGCCAAGTCCCATCAAGCCTTCAGAAGAAAAACCTGACGATGGCGTCGTCATTGGGTTTGGGTATATAGCATCGAGTAACCCCACTGCCTTGTCCAAGCACAGCGCCAAGGAAGAGTTTTCTACTGCCAATAAAGGCAAGTGGAAAGTAGACATAGAAGGCTACTCACAATCCAGCGCTCAAGAAATCCATTCCAGTTATTTAAACCGTCTATACACTAGCCATGATTTTGAAGCCAGCTTAGTCAACATGATGAAGGAACGCTATGAGGTAATCCAACACAACTCTCTTCATAATTATATCTCTATCAGCCGCCAAATCTATAGAGTATGATAGGATTGAATATTCTATAGATTTCCAAATAGTCATAAAATAGAAGAACATCATCACTAGTAGCCCCCAAGGGCCGGCTTAAACTGGCAAGTTAAGCTGGGACTTCTAAGTAGTAGGAATCAACTGTAATTCCATAGCCCCCAAGGGTCGGTTTAGTCAGCATGAATGGACCGAGACTTTCACCATATTTTAAGCTAATACCTCAACATGTAGTATTTTTAAACCGGATCAGATCATTTTATCCGGGTCAGTAGATAAACTTGTCTTAAAAGGAGCAATGTGCATTAGCCCCTAAGTGCCAAGGAAAAACTTGTATTGTGCTTGGGACTTCAATTTTTTTATTTTAAGAACAATAGGCATTAGCCCCAAGTGCCAAGGAAAATACTTGTATTGTGCTTGGGACTTTCAAAACTAATCATGATCCTAATACCTTCCATGTTTGTTCATGTCACAGGCTGCACTGATTGAGAAGGATTCACAGCTCAATGATCTGAGGGCCAACATTAAAAATCAGCAATCTAAGACATCCAAGGCCAAGTTAGAACTGAAAACTGCTTTGGAGAACATTGAGCAACTTAAGCAAAACTTTAATACTAACAAAGTCGACTGGGAGACCGAGAAGGCGACTCTATTGAAGAGAGCAGAAGATGCTGAAGCCGCGCTTAAACCGGTCACTGATGAGCTGTCCGGTTTAAAGGCGAGAAGGCGAGAAGAACCTCAATGACCTTTTGAGCAATCAAAAGGAAGTTGTAGGGAAGGAAGGACTTGGCTTTTTACCCAAGCCAAAGAATAAGAAGAACAAGAACAAGACCAAGCAACCTCTCCCGCTCAAGGAAACCTTTGTTAAGACGGGCGAGGGTGCTCTTGGAAAGAAGAAGAACAAGGAATTGCGTGGTAATGCCAAGAAGGGCAAAATCGCCTCTACCAATAAAGCCGATGACTTTAACCCCTCTTATGTTTTGTGACATGCTAGTGATGGGCATATTTATGCCAAATTTGTTGGTTCTTCTTATGAGTACATTGAATGGTCTATTTGGGTTCCTAAGACCCTTGTTACTAACATCAAAGGACCCATTCAAAAATGGGTACCTAAATCCAAGCATTGATATCTTGTAGGAGTTTGCTTCCGGTGGGGTGCCATGGTTGCTCGATAGTGGAGCAACGAATCATATGACCGGGAGTAAGGACTTGGTGGTGGATGTGCATCCAATCCCATCTATGCCCACCCATGCCCAATTTGGTGATGCTTCAACTTCTAAGGTATTGGGACATGGCAAGGTGGTCATCTCTCAAGACTTATCTATTGAGAAGGTCATGCTTGTTGAGTCCCTTGCATGCAATTTACTTTCCGTTCGTCAACTTGCATGTATGGGCTTTGTAACATTCTTTGATCTTGATACCGTGGCCCTTTTGTGGAACAAGACACTTAAAGTAGTCTTTGTTGGACATGTCGAGAACGGTCTCTATGTGGTGAACTTTTCGAAGCAACCCACGAGGACCGCGACTTTCCTAATGGCTAAAGTTGATGTGGGTTGGCTTTGGCATCGCCGACTAGCCCATGTCAATATGAGATCTTTGCAAAGTCTCCTCAAAGGGGATCACATTCATGGACTAAGAAATGTGAGTTTTGCCAAATACCGTGCTTGCAGTTCTTGTATCAAAGGAAAGCTTCATGAAACGGCTCACCGACCCTCGACTATCATCTACTCGAAGAGGCCCCTGGAGCTCCTTCACATGGATCTATTTGGACCTCCATCCTTTGATAGTCTTGGTGGAAGAAAGTATTGCTTGGTGATTGTGGATGACTATTCAAGATATACATGGGTATATTTCTTCAAGAGGAAGAGTGAGACTCAACAAACCGTCATCAACTTCACAAATGAACCTCAACATCAACATGAAGCAAAGATTCTGATGATTAGAAGTGACAATGTCGGAGTAATGGGCCATAGGTAGGCCAACCCGAGCCCCATGACTGTTCAAGACTTCGGGGCAGGCTGCGCCCCTTAAGACCCCAGGGCAAAGAGCCGCCTCCTGGGGAGTCTACGGCGAGGCGGCCGACTGCCCGCTCACGGCCGAGTCCCAGGGACGACTTCCAGAGAAGCCGGCTTTGGGGAATCGGCCGGTTACTCCAACAAACCGTGACCTCATCAAGGGGGACGGGGCAGGGGCATGGCTACAATGAAGCCCACTCCCCGCCCCTTACCAAGGGCAGGCATGGCTACAGCGCGTCGTACTTGGGAGGATCTCCCCACGGTGTGGCACCGTTGCCCAGCCGGCCCTGACATCAACACCATTGTACCTGGTCCTGCGCCCACGACGGCTTGTCTGTATGGCCTGGAGGCAGCAGGGCCCACCAGCCAGTGAGACCTCGGGAGACGGCGGGAGCACCGCCAGTCGGCCGACTCCCCCGGGGCCCACACGCCATTAATCAAGAAGAGATGGGGAGTGGCCACAGTGATCGCCCGCCAGGCGGTGGGGCTGTTGCCATGACCCCATGACCAAGCTTGAATCATCAGGAGCACGGCTACAGTAATCAGCAGCCGGCAAGACTCGCCCGCAGCGGATGCGGCCTGTCGGCTCCGTATCAGACCAGTCGGTGGGGCCCACCAGTCAGCAGGCCCCAGCAGCTGGCGGAGAAGCCAAAGGTCGGAGACACTGACGGCTGGGCCCGCGCCTAGTCACATTACCATTTTACCCCTGGGGGGTAGGCCTATATAAACCCCCCAGGGCACCCATGCAAAGGGTTGGATCCCAGAAGTTATATACCTCACCAGATAGAGGGAGAGAGCTAGCCCTGCCCTCTCCTGCCACCATACACAGCTCAAGGAGCAACCGTGTAAACCCTTGACTATAGTGATCATGCGGAGACCACGCAGAGCAGCAGTAGGGGTATTATCTCCCCGGAGAGCCCTGAAGCTGGGTAAGATTCGCCGGCGTGCATGTCTTCGCCTCATCCTGTTTCCAGGCACTGGCGACGTCCTACTCGCCCCCACCATGATAAGCCATCCGTTGGCATATGTCGCACCAAACCTCCGACATTTGGCGCCCACCTTAGGGCATGGTGCACCGCCGTCCGGAGATCTGTTCTGGACGGGAACCCTTTTCCTCCCTGCCGAGCGCAGCCAGCCAGGCACGCCAGACGAAGTTTGCGTCGACGCGCTGCGCAGCATGGAGATCGCCTGCGTAGCTAGCTCCTTGGCCGAACTTGTCGGCGAGGTACGCCTCTCCGACGAGCCTGCGTCCGACGTAGGCGTAGGCGGCCCCGAAAACCTCCTCGCGGGCCTCCTCAAACAACTCCATGTTTCCGGCGAGCCTGCCGTAGACTTGGTGTTCGTAGGCTCCACCAACCCAATGCTGGTCGACTCCGACACCGCGTCGATCGACGCGTTCCCCTCCAACGTGGTGGTCTACGACGAGCCTCTCCCCCACGCGGAGAGCGATGGGAGCACCGTCACTAAGGTGCTGGTCATCAGTCATGACGAGTTCCCTGGTGGAAGGGCGCCCGACTCATTCGGCGCAGCGCTGCAAGACCTAGCTGCGTCCATCCCAGAAGATGCTGACGCAGGGACGCTAGAAGCGCGCCGCCTTCAGCTTGTTGAAGGCGCGAAGAATCTAGCTAGCATGAGACGCTTGTCATAAGCTTACCAGCGGGAGATGGATCGCGCTGTTGGCGGCTCGCCGGCTCCGGCAGGGCCCAGCCGCCTTGGCACGGTTCAGCAGCACGGCGTAGCCATCGCTAGCCTGTTTGGGGCTAGCCGCCCCGTGTATGCCACGGCAGCGGAGAACATCCGAGCCGCCCAGGCAGCGGCGGATGAGCTGGACAATTTCGAGGGCGAAGAGCGCCGCCTCATGATGGAGCGAGTCCAGCGGCTCCTCAACACGGCCGCCGCGCAGAACGAGGCCGGCTGCCACACGGAGGCGCCGCAGCGGCCAAACGACAGATGAGCTGGGCCCGCCTTGTTTCGGGCCCCGCATTCGGGATGAGTCCTTTCCCAGAGGGTTCGCGCTCCCAAGAGACGCGCCCAAGTATACCGGCTCCGTGAAGCCGGAAGACTGGCTAGTCGACTACTCCACGACTGTCAGCATAGCAAACGGCAACAAGCGTGTCGCCGTAAAGTACGTTCTGCTCATGCTCCAGGGCACGGCCCGGACGTGGTTGAACAGCCTGAAGCCCTGCAGCATCAACAGCTGGGTCGACTTCACCGAAGCATTCGTCCGCAACTTCACCAGCACGTACAAGCGTCCTCCCAAGCCTCGCCAGCTCTCCTTGTGCGTGCAAGGTCCTGACGAGTCGACTCGCGACTACCTCACGCGTTGGGCCGAGCTCCGGAACTCCTGTGAGGGCGTGCACGAGGTGCAGGCCATCGAGTACTTCACAGCCGGGTGCCGAGAAGGCACCCTCCTCAAGCACAAGCTCCTCTGCGATGAGCCAGAAACCCTCGACGAGCTGCTGATCATAGCGGACAAGTACGCTATGGCTGACTCCTCCATGAAGACGGAAATTCAAATCAACACGACTGGCAAAGTAGCTCCTCAGGCTCCAAGAACTCCGGCAGCAGACGCCGGCCGGCGACAGCAGCAGGGCGACAACAAGCGGAAGGCCCCGCAGCCGGTTTCCAGCAGCCGGCAGGTCGCGACCCTCGAAGCCCAGCAGCCAAAAGAGCAGCCTCCGCCCAAGCAACAGAAAGGCGGCAAGCCGAACTGGTTGCCAGCCTTCTCCTACGAGCAGACCTTGGATGGACCTTGCCAGTTCCACAGCGGCGCAAATCCATCGAATCACACCACCCGGAAGTGCCACTGGCTCACCAGGATCGCCAAGGGAGACGGCCTCCTGCCACCCCCGCCTGCTGGGCAGCCGCCTCCGCCTCCGCCCCAGCAGCCGGCAGTCAGGCCAGACGAGTACCCTGAAGAGCACGGAGCCTACATGGTGTTCACCAGTGTGGCTGATGATCGACGCATCAGGCGGCTGCAGCGACAGGAGGTGAACGCAGTAGCCTCAGAAACGCCAGAGTTCATGCACTGGTCAGAGAGGCCCATCAGCTGGAGCAGGGCTGACCACCCATAAGTGATGCCGAGTCCGGGCTCCTAAGCCTTGGTCTTGGACGCCACCTTCGCCACGGACAAACGGGCCGCGCATTTCTCGCGAGTCCTGAAAGATGGGGGCAGCAGCATCAACATCCTGTATAAGGACACCATGGAGAAGTTAGGAATCAAGCAGAGACAGCTTCAGAATAGCCGGACCGTGTTCCACGGCATTGTTCCTGGGCTTTCCTGTTCACCAATCGGCAAGATCCTGATTGACATACTCTTTGGGGACAACGATCACTTCCGAAGAGAGTCTGTTTCGTTTGAGGCGGTGGACCTTGAGAGCCCGTACCATGCGCTGCTTGGCCGGCCTGCCTTGTCCAAGTTCATGGCGGTCCCCCAGTACGCCTACCTCAAGATGAAGATGCCTAGTTCCAGGGGAATTCTGACTGTGGCCGGCGACTACCGGAAGTCATCCGCCTGCGCGGCCGAGAGCAGTCAGCTGGCCGAGTCCCTGGTGATTGCGGCCGAGAAGCGACTCCTTGAGCGAGCTGTGGCGATGGCCGGCAAGCAGCCGGAGATATCGCCCGACCCGAAGGAGTCGGAAGCCGAAGGTTCGTTCAAGTCGGCCAAAGAGACAAAGAAGATATCCTTGGATCCGGAGAACCCAGAGAGGTACGCTGTCGTAGGTGCAAACCTCGACAGCAAATACGAAGGCAAGCTCGTCGATTTCCTTCGTGAGAATCGGGACATCTTCGCATGGTCTCCCAAAGACATGCCGGGTGTGCCGACGGAATTCGCCGAGCACAAGTTACACGTCCGGTACGATGCAAAGTCGGTTAGGCAGCCCCTGCGCCGCTTATCAGAAGAGAAGAGAAGAGTCGTCAGAGAAGAGATAGCCCGACTCCTAGCAGCCGGCTTCATTATGGAAGTTTTCTTCCCGTAGTGGCTGGCAAACCCGGTCCTGGTGCTAAAGAAGAACAAGCAATGGCGAATGTGTATTGACTATACGAGCCTCAACAAGGCCTGCCCCAAGGACCCGTTTGCTCTGCCAAGAATTGATCAGGTGATAGACTCCACAGCCGGATGCGAGCTGTTGAGTTTCTTGGATGCGTACTCAGGATATCACCAGATCAAGCTGAACCCGGCTGACAGATTGAAGACCGCCTTCATCACGCCGTTTGGAGCATTCTTCTACCTTACCATGACGTTCGGCTTGAGGAATGCCGGCGCCACCTTTCAGCGTTGCATGCGGAAGTGCCTCCTCAAGTAGCTCGGCAGGAACGCCCACGTTTACGTGGACGACGTGGTGGTGAAGACGGAGAAGCGAGGAACATTGCTGGAAGACCTCAAGGAGACCTTTGAGAACCTGCGCCGGTTCCAGATCAAGCTCAACCCCGAGAAGTGTGTCTTCGGAGTACCAGACAGCCAGCTGCTAGGTTTCCTGGTCTCTGAACGCGGCATAGAGTGCAACCCAGTAAAAATCAAGGCCATCGAGAGAATGGAGGTACCTAGCCGACTGCTGGATGTGCAGAAGTTCACCGGCTGCTTGGCGTCCGTCAGCCAATTCATCAGTCGGTTGGGCGAGAAAGCTCTCCCCTTATACCAACTCATGAAGAAGACCAATTTTTTCGAGTGGAACCATAAGGCGGACGAAGCTTTCCACCAGTTGAAGAAGATGCTGACTACTCCACCCGTCCTGGCGGCTCTGACTCCCAAGGAACCTATGCTCCTGTACATCGCCGCCACCAGCCGAGTAGTCAGCACAGTCATTGTAGTAGAGTGCAAGGAGGAAGGCAAGGCGCTACCTGTCTAGAGACCAGTATATTACCTGAGCGAGGTACTGTCGACCTCCAAGCAGAACTACCCCCACTACCAGAAGATGTGCTATGGCGTGCACTTTGCCGCCAAGAAATTGAAGCCTTACTTTCAAGAACATCCAATCACAGTGGTCTGCACGGCTCCACTTGCCGAGATCATCGGTAGCCGAGATGCCTCTGGTCGAGTGGCCAAGTGGGCCATAGAGCTGGCTCCTTACACCATCTACTACCAGCCCCACACCGCTATCAAATCACAAGCACTGGCCGACTTCCTCATCGACTGGGCCGAGACCCAGTACCTGCCTCCAGCGCCTGACTCCACCCATTGGCGGATGCACTTCGACGGCTCCAAGATGCGCACCGGCTTGGGAGCCGGCGTCGTCGTCACCTCTCCCAAAGGCGACAAGCTCAAATATGCACTGCAAATCCATTTTGTCGCCTCCAACAACGTGGCCGAGTACGAGGCGCTCATTCACGGGCTCCGGCTTGCCAAAGAACTTGGCATTCGCCGGATCTTGTGTTATGGCGACTCGGACTTAGTGGTCCAGCAGTCGTCTGGCGATTGGGATGCAAAAGATGCAAACATGGCGAGCTACCATTTCCTCGTGCAGCAACTCAGTGGGTATTTCGAAGGGTGCGAGTTCCTCCATGTGCCAAGAAACGACAACGACCAAGCAGACGCCTTGGCATGGATCGGCTCTACCCGCCAAGCAATACCATCTGGCGTCGCCCTTCAACGCCTCCTCAAGCCGTCTGTCAAGCCTTCACTAGAATCAGACTCCATCTTTGTGCCAGCTCCTCCCGAGGATGGCGGATCCGACTCCAGAGCTCCGGCAGTCGGAACAGGGACTTTGGCGGGCGACTCCAAAGCTGGCACAGTCGAGCCCGGCCCGGGGACTGCGGTGACGGACTCAAAGATTCCAGAACTCGGCCCAGGGACCGTGCCAGTCGGCCTGGGAACTTCATCAGCCCAACAAGCGGCTATTGACTCCAGCCCACCGCCTCCCAGCCCAGCCGCCCTCGTCCAAGTCGCAGTTCTGATAGTCGACGAAATAGCAGCACCCTCATGGGCCCAGCCCATCCTCAAATTTCTGGTGAACAAAGAGCTACCAACTAATGAGACCTCAGCTCGGCAAGTACAACGTCGGGCAGCAGCCTATACCATAATCAACAGAGAGCTGGTCAGGCGCAGCGTCACTGGTGTCTACCAGCGCTGCATAGAGCCAGAGCAAGGCCAGGCGATCCTCAAAGACATCCATCAAGGCGAATGTGGCCACCATGCGGCTTCAAGAGCACTCGTCGCCAAAGATTTCCGGCATGGTTTCTTTTGGCCGACTGCCTTGGAAGAGGCCAAGGAGTTGGTCCAAAAATGCAAAGGGTGCCAGAAGTTCAGCTCCAAGCCACACCAGCCGGCTTTCGCGCTAAAGACCATCCCCATTGCTTGGCCTTTCGCAGTTTGGGGTCTAGACATGGTGGGGCCATTCAAAACAGCACGAGGTGGTTTAACTCACCTACTTGTCGCAGTGGACAAGTTCACCAAGTGGGTGGAAGTAAAGCCAATTAAGAAACTGAACGGTCCGACTGCCATGACATCACCGATATCATAATTCGGTACGGCATACCACACAGCATCATCACTGACAACGACACAAATTTTGCCAAAGGCGCCTTGGCCCGTTTCTGCGCAACACAGGGCATCCGACTGGACCTAGTGTCCGTCGCTCACCCACAGTCAAACGGCCAAGTGGAGCGAGCAAACGGCCTCATCCTGTCCGGCATCAAGCCTCGGTTGATCGAGCCTCTGGAGCGCTCGGCTGGCTGCTGGCTCGAGGAGCTGCCAGCCGTCCTCTGGAGTCTGCGCACGACTCCAAGTAAGTCAATCGGCTTCATGCCCTTCTTCCTCGTCTATGGTGCCGAAGCCGTCATCCCAACGGACATAGAGTTTGACTCCCCACGAGTCACCATGTACGCCGAGGAGGAAAAAGAAGAAGCACGACAAGATGGCGTTGATCTGCTGGAAGAGGGCTGGCTGCTGGCACTCAGCCGGTCCAGCATCTACCAGCAGAGCCTGCGCCGATACCACAATAGGAAGGTCAGGCCAAGATCTTTCCAAGAAGGCGACCTTGTGCTCTGGCTGATCCAGCAAACAGCCGGCCAGCACAAGCTGTCGCCGCCTTGGGAGGGCCCTTTCATCATCAGCAAAGTACTAGGCAATGACTCCTACTGCCTGATCGACACTCAGAAGCCCTGAGCACGCAAGAGGGACGACTCCGGCAAGGAGACAGAGTGGCCATGGAATGCAAATCTTCTCCGAAGATTTTACAGTTGATGCAGTATGTACCACGCTACCTTTTGTATTAAAGTACCAAGACTTCGGGCCCCCCGAGACAAGCTCGGGGACTGCCCTCTTTTGTCTGTATGATAAAAATTATGCCTACAATTATGATTACTCTTTGTGATACCGTTTGGCACCGGGCTCGACAAGTCGGCCCGGGGACTTGCCACCTTGCAGTATGAAATGCTTCCTGCAGCCGGACAAGTAGTGTGTAGCATCTAAGCCGTCTTTGTCAAAAGCCGCAGCTTGCAGCGCGACTGTACGGTGGGCAGAGGTAAGGTAGAATGGGTGCTCGCACGAAAAATGGCTAAGGACTCAAAGCATAAAACATAGCTCAAGACGGCTTCCGGCCTTTTCTCGCAAACCAATTCTTAGATAGTCAGATTGTCGTTTTCTATCCAACTTGCTCAAAGAATCTTGAAATCGGCTAAGTACTTGCTTTCCCAAAGTAGCCTAGCACTTGATCCAGCAACAGTCTGCAAAGCAGCTGTCCGATTGGCAAGGCAGGCAACTAGGGGAAAGCGGCAAAGGAAAACAGCCAAAAGAACGATGAGCAAGAAAGGATAGATATATAAATTTACATAACATAGGCCCTTGGCCGAATTGCCAAGCAGATGTTCAAAATACACCCCACGGGTGGAATTGTGCGAATTAACAAGTTCTTCAAAAGACTACTGAAGCAGATAAAACAAAAGACACAGCGACAGTTTAGGAGGCGGCAGATGGAGTCGGGGGGTCGGAGGAGGCGCCAGCGTCAGTCATCGAGGCGGTTGGCCGGCTAGTCTAGGCTTGATCGCCTCCGGCAGCAGTTGGATTGGTCGCATGTGGCTCGTTGCTGGAGGCGCGGTCGGGCTGAGGCTGGCCGTCTGCTCTGTCTTTTGGTGCCTCCGCGTCGCCCTCATCCTCCTCCTCGGCGCTGGAGCCGATCACCTCCATCGAGTCTTCGCCGTAGTCTGGGTTCATCCCAAACCACTCCGGCGGGACCTCCTCGCCGTCTTCAGACCACTTAGGGACGAAGATGCTGGTATCGGTGTACTCGGCGATCGCCGCAGCATGCTTTACGAGGGCGTCTTCCACAGCCGCCAGCTCCGGCTGGGCCTCCGACTGAAGCGTGGCCAACAGGTCTAGATCCAGACCCGGGTTCCACGCCTTGACGAACTCTAAGGCCCGGCGCGCTCCAGCCCGGGATGAAGAGCCCTTCCAAGCCTCAAGGCGACCAGCCGTGACCTCCAACCAGTTGGCCGTCAGGCTGGGGGTGCGCGGAGCCTGCATATCCGGCCAAAGGGCGGAGATCGCCTGGGCGCCGACGCGCTGAAGCCGGTGCAGCATCCGGTGAGCCGGCCGGAGGCGAGCCTCGATACTCAAGATGTGCTCATCAAGAGTTCGGGGGGCATTGGCGGCGATCCCTGCACCCTCCGCCCTCCGACTTGCACGATCGGCCTCGATGGCTTGGACAGCGGCCTGAGACTGCCGAGGGAAGAAGTCTGCAAAAGACATGAAGAAACAAAAAGGCAAGTCAAAAACCAGGAGTCGGCACGACCTAGGTCGGCAGCTCAAAGAAAGAAAACAAAGAGACTCACCATCAATGATGTCTTCGATCTCGTGGAAGCCGGAGGATAGCAACGCCTCCTTGTCAGACCAGGAAGAGCGCTCGCTCGCAAACTCGGCCAGGAGGGCGGCCTTCATCTCCTCCGCCTCCCTCTGCAACTTCGCAAGCAGCCCCTTCTGCTCTGCCAACTGAGTGGCCAGCAGATCACACTCCGCGGCGAGTTTGCTGCACTCCTCCCCTTTGACGAGCAGGGCGGAGTTGGCTTTGCTCAGCTACTGTTGAAGAGCAGCGTTGGCCCCTGAAGGAAAGAAAGAAAGACAGCAGTCATCAATAAAGTAGGTCGCCGGGGAGATCCGGCCCGACTGCTCAGCAGTCGGCCCGAATCTCGGGGACTACAGCCCGCGGGTGCGCTAGCGCGCCCCCTCAGAGAAGAGAAAAGGGAGAAGGACTTACTCCGGTTCTCCGCCAAGTCGGCGGTCCGCTTGCCCAACTCTTCAACATTACGGTTGAAGGCAGTGACGCGGAGGTTGTGGTAGTCCTGCAACAAGCATTTCAGACAAAGTTAGTACCCAGAAGTCCATCAAATTGGAGTTCCGGGCCGCCTGCTCAGCAGCCGACCCGAAACTCGAGGACTACACCCAGTGGGTGCGCTGGCGCGCCCCCACAGAGAGGAACAAGAAAAACATACCCGGACGGCCGCCCGCGACGCCAGGAACGCCTTGGTGCAGCTCTGGAGGGCGTCGCCCTCAGCGCGGAGCTTCGCCTGGACGTCCAGGAGTGCCCGGTTCAGCGGCCCTGTGCCACCTCCCCGCACCCACCCAACGGGTGCGGCGCTTGTTGCCTCGCCTTCTGGAGCCGCCGAGCTGGCGGTGCCGGCTTCCAAGGGGCGGGGTGCCGAAGTCGCCTTCTCCCGAAGACAGCACGCTGGCGAGCCGACCTCGAGGAGTAGCCTCGCCACGGCCTCGTCTTCGGTCAGCGGCACCGGAGGGTCCGCTGGCCGCTCGCCTCGCACGCCTTCAGACGGCGGCGGAGGCGGCGGCAGAACGTTCGCGCTAGGAGTACAGGGCTCGCCGCCTTCCCTCTCCTCGACGAGGTTCTCCCCGCCGGCTCCTCCAGTCTGCCCCGTGAACTCCGGCGGCGGCGGCGCAGAGTTCAGCGGGGTAACAAGCAAGGCCGCCTGGCGGCGTGCGGCTTCCTCAGCCTGCTGCTTCACCGCGGCGGCGGCTTCGGCCTCCGCTAGTTTTTCTTGGCGGAGGCCTTCGCCTTGTCGGCCTCCGCCTTCTCCAGGCGGAGGGCTTCTTCTTCAATGTGCTTCTCCTGCGCATTCCGCTCCGTCGCCTCCCGGAGGTCGGCAGCGGGGTCTATCAACCGAGTGGTGGCGGGCGTCTCCGCTGACCCCATGACGGAGGCGGCGGCGACCCGCTCCAAAGAGAGGGGAGCCCTGAAGAAAGAGGGGCTAGCACAGACTCAGACAAGGCACGAAGAAAGAACGAACTTTGAAGACAGAAATACTTACGCAGAGACCAACGGCGGCTTCTTCACTTCCTTACGGAAGTGGATGGCCTTCGCGGTGGCCTTGTCCCGCCGGGTCGCCGCAGCCGAGCCCTTGGGCTTCTTCGGCCGGCTGCCGAACAAAGTCGGCGCAGCCCGGCGCTTCTTCCCGCCGCCTGGAGCGCCCGACGCAGCAGAAGAGCCCGCGCCTGGCTGGCTGGCTCCTGGCCGATGGCGAGGGGCGACTCCTTCCTCGGCGTCGTCTTCAGGCCAGTCGACAAAGGTGGCCGAGGGCCTGAAGTCGCCTGTCGTCCATCCTCCTCCCTCGGCATCGTCTTCCAGAGCCGCCGCCCCCAGATCGGGGTCGTCGACATCACTCTCCGCCTGGTCGGCGGCGAACTCACGGGCCGGCCCCGAGGTGCCGGCTGGTGGGTGAAGAAGGGGATTCTAACCAAAAAGCAGACTGATTAGAACAAGACTCAGCAAGAAGAAGACAATCTAAAGGAAAGAAAGGCGACTCACCTCGGGCGGGGGGTTGGCGCGGGAATACGGCTCCTTGCCGAATCACCAGTCCTCCAGGAGCCTGCTGTGCGAGAGGTAGTTCACCATGTGGGCCACCTCTTCGTGAGGCATGTCCTTGGTGCACATCCGACTCGGGTCGCGGCCCCCGCTCATCTAGCATATCATGTGAGGGCGGCCTTGGAGTGGAAGAACTCGGTGTGAGACGAAGGCGGCCAGCAGGTCCGGGCCAGTCAGACCCTCCGACTGCATCAGCACTCGGAGTCGCGTGATGGTGCCGGCTCCTGCAGGCATCGGCGACCTGGCCCGGTACGACCAGTTGGGCAGTCTGCCAGCCGGCGGGCCGGCTTCGAAAGCCGGCAGATTGACCCAGTCGCCCCGCGCGGCGACATTCCTGACGTAGAAGTAGGACCGCTGCCACATCTTCACCGACGTCAGCAGCGCGATGGAGGGGAAGTGGTTGTCGGCTCCTGTCCTTCGCATGGTGATGAAGGCGCCGCACTGAGCCGGCACGCCCGCGGCCTGGGTGCCGAGCTTGGAGAAGAAGAACTCCCCCGAGAGCTCGAGGGTGGGGAGGATTCCCAGGAAGCCCTTGCACAGAGCCACGAAGGCGGACAGCAGCACAACTGTGTTGGGGGTGAGGTGGTGCGGCTGGAGCCCGTAGAACTCCATGAAAGACCGGAAGAAGCTGCTCGCCGACAGCCCCAGCCCGCGCAGGCAGTGCGAGCGGAAGATGACCCGCTCGCCCTCCTGCGGGGCGGGGGAAATCTCCCCCTCCGGCGCGGGGCGCACCTGCACGCGATCCTCGCCGGGAAGACGACGGGTCCGGCGGAAGAACTCGATATGGTCTTCGTGGACTTCGGAGCCGTCCCAGGTACCGGAGCGTACCGGGGGAGGCGCGGCAGTAGAGGAAGAGCTCATCGTCGCGAGCTGTCCCCGCAGCATGCGCCGGAGCTTGGGCGTGCGGCGGAGCGAGCGAGAGAAAGAAGAAGAAGGAAGCAGGAGAGCGAAGGAGCTGCGAGGAGGAAGAAAGCAAGGGGCAGTAGGAAGGAGGGGCACGCGTGCTCCCCTATTCCCCCTACTTATAGCCCTCGGGGCTGCGAAGCCGAGGGGGCGGACGTGGGGATTTACTGCGCCTGCAACCCCACGCCCCCCACGATCCCTGCAAAGTTACTGCGCGCAGTAACTCCACAGGAATCCTAACCGTCCACCGGGGCCACAGCGGATCCGCTCGGGCGCCGAGGCGTGGTAGTGGCGGGCCCCGCCTACGGGCCTATCCCGTCGCGCGCGTGGGCTGGCAGGACGGCCTAGCCACGTGCCCCCGCGTGGCAGGCCAAGAACGGGGGGCGGCCTGGAAGCTTAGCTAGCACGCCACTTGAAATCCCGCCGCAACGTTCGAACTACTGAGCAAGTCGGAATAGAGTGAGCCCGAGTCGGGCGAATCCGACTCCGTCTAGTCGGCCCGGCGGAAGTCAATCAAGACCGTGTGTCGAGCATCCGAAAAAAGAAACTACTGAGACTTCTCGGCCGATCGTTCGCGGCGCCTCACCAGCTTCGGGGACTACTGTCGGAGTAATGGGCCACAGGTAGGCCAACCCGAGCCCCATGACCGTTCAAGACATCGGGGCAGGCTGCGCCCCTCAAGACCTCAAGGCGAAGAGCCGCCTCCTGGGGAGTCTACGGCGAGGCGGCCGACTGCCCGCTCACGGCCGAGTCCCAGGGACGACTTCCAGAGAAGCCGGCTTTGGGGAGTCGGCCAGCGACTCCAACAAACCGTGACCTCCTCAAGGGGGACGGGGCAGGGGCATGGCTACAATGAAGCCCACTCCCCGCCCCTCACCAAGGGTAGGCATGGCTACAACGCGCCGTACTTGGGAGGATCTCCCCGCGGCGTGGCACTATTGCCCAGCCGGCCCTGACATCAGCACCGCTGTACCTGGTCCTGCGCCCACGATGGCTTGTCTGTACGGCCTGGAGGCAGCAGGGCCCACCAGCCAGCGAGACCTCGGGAGACGGCGGGAGCACCGCCAGTCAGACCCAACGGGAGTCGGCTAAGCCCTCCCCCGGGGCCCACGCGTCGTTAATCAAGAAGAGATGGGGAGTGGCCACAGTGATCGCCCGCCAGGCGGCGGGGCTGTTGCCATGACCCCATGACCAAGCTTGCATCATCAGGAGCACGGCTACAGTAATCAGCAGCCGACAAGACCCACACGCAGCGGACGCGACCTGTCGGCTCCGTACCAGACTAGTCGGCAGGGCCCACCAGTCGGCGGGCTCCAGCAGCCAGCGGAGAAGCCGGAGGTCGGAGACACTGACGGCTGGGCTCGCGCCTAGTCACATTACCATTGTACCCTTGGGGGGTAGGCCTATATAAACCCCCCAGGGCACCCATGCAAAGGGTTGGATCCCAGAAGTTATATACCTCACCAGATAGAAGGAGAGAGCTAGCCCTGCCCTCTCCTGCCACCATACACAGCTCAAGGAGCAACCATGTAAACCCTTGACTATAGTGATCATGCGGAGACCCCGCAGAGCAACAGTAGGGGTATTATCTCCCCGGAGAGCCCTGAAGCTGGGTAAGATTCGCCGGCGTGCATGTCTTCGCCTCATCCCGTTTCCAGGCACCGGCGACGTCCTAGTCGCCCCCACCATGATAAGCCATCCGTTGGCATATGTCGCACCAAACCCCCGACAGACAACGACACCGAGTTCAAGAACCACAACTTGGATGGGTTTCTTAGTGACCAGGGGATCAAGCACCAATATGTCGCACCCTATACCCCTTAACAAAATGGTGTGGCAGAAAGGAAGAACCAGACGTTGATGGACGCGGCAAGGAGCATGATGGCGGAGTTCAAATCTCCGTACAACTTTTGGGCCGAAGCCAACAACACCGCATGTCATGCATCCAATAGGCTCTACCTCCGCAAACGCTTAAACAAGACTCCATATGACATACTTACCGGCAACAAGCCCAACCTCAATTACTTCCGGGTGTTTGGTTGTTAGTGTTTCATTCTCAAGAAAGGTGTTCGTTTGTCTAAATTCGAACCTAGGGCTCGAGAAGGCATAGTTGTTGGTTATGCTACAAACTCTCATTCTTACCATGTTCTCAACAAGTTGAAGGAAATATGCCCTAGAGGCAATAATAAAGTTATTATTTATTTCCTTATATCATGATAAATGTTTATTATTCATGCTAGAATTGTATTAACCGGAAACATAATACATGTGTGAATACATAGACAAACAGTATGTCACTAGTGTGCCTCTAGTTGACTAGCTCGTTGATCAGAGATGGTTAAGTTTCCTAACCATAGGCAAAGAGTTGTCATTTGATTAATGAGATCACATCATTAGGAGAATGATGTGATTGACTTGACCCATTCCGTTAGCTTATACATGTTCCTATGACTATGAGATTATGGAACTCCCCTTTATCGGAGGAACACTTTGTGTGCTACCAAATGTCACAATGTAACTGGGTGATTATAAAGGTGCTCTACAGGTGTCTCCGAAGGTACTGGTTGACTTGGCGTATTTCGAGATTAGGATTTGTCACTCCGATTGTCGGAGAGGTATCTCTGGGCCCTCTCGGTAATACACATCACTTAAGCCTTGCAAGCATTGCAACTAATGAGTTAGTTGCGGGATGATGTATTACGGAACGAGTAAAGAGACTTGCTGGCAACGAGATTGAAGCTAGGTATTGAGATACCAACGATCGAATCTCGGGCAAGTAACATACCAATGACAAAGGGAACAATGTATGTTGTTATGCGGTCTGACCGATAAAGATCTTCGTAGAATATGTGGGAACCAATATGAGCATCCAAGTTCCGCTATTGGTTATTGACCGGAGACGTGTCTCGGTCATGTCTACATAGTTCTCAAACCCGTTGGGTCCGCACGCTTAACGTTTCGATGACAGTTATATTATGAGTTTATATGTTCTGATGTACCGAAGGTTGTTCGGTGTCCCGGATATGATCACGGACATGACGAGGAGTCTCGAAATGGTCGAGACATGAAGATTGATATATTGGAAGCCTATGTTTGGATATCGGAAGTGTTTCGGGTGAAATCGGGATTTTACCGGAGTACCGGGAGGTTACCGGAACCCCCCGGGAGGTTAATGGGCATTAGTGGGCCTTTACAGAGAAGAGGAGAGGCAGCCAAGGCTGGGCCGCGCGCCCCTCCCCCCTAGTCCGAATAGGACAAGGAGAGGGGGGCGGCGCCCCCCCTTCCTTCCACTTTCCCCCTCCCAAGTCCTAATCCAACTAGGAAAAGGCGGGAGTCCTAGGGAGTAGGACTCCTCCTGGCGCGCCCTCTCTCCTGGCCGGCCGCACCCCCCTTTGCTCCTTTATATATAGGGGCAGGGGGCACCCTAGAGACACAACAATTGATCGTTTGATATTTTAGCCGTGTGCGGTGCCCCCTCCACCATAGTCCACCTCAATAATACTGTAGCGGTGCTTAGGCGAAGCCCTGCGTCGGTAGAACATCATCATCATCACCACGCCATCGTGCTGACAAAACTCTCCCTCAACACTCGGCTGGATTGGAGTTCGAGGGACGTCATCGGGCTGAACGTGTGCTGAACTCGGAGGTGCCGTACGTTCGGTACTTGATCGGTCGGATCATGAAGACGTATGACTACATCAACCGCGTTGTGCTAACGCTTCCTCTTTTGGTCTACGAGGGTACGTGGACAACACTCTCCCCTCTTGCGTGTGCGTAGGAATTTTTTTTGAAATTACTACGTTCCCCGATAGTGGCATCCGAGCCTGGTTTTATGCGTAGATGTCATATGCACGAGTAGAACACAAGTGAGTTGTGGGCAATATAAGTCATACCTCTTACCAGCATGTCATACTTTGGTTGGACGGTATTGTTGGATGAAGCGGCCCAGACCGACATTACGCATATGCTTACGCGAGACTGGTTTTACCGACGTGCTTTGCACACAGGTGGCTGGCGAGTGTCAGTTTCTCCAACTTTAGTTGAATCGAGTATGGCTACGCCCGGTCCTTGCGAAGGTTAAAACAGCACCAACTTGACAAACTATCGTTGTGGTTTTGATGCATAGGTAAGAACGGTTCTTGCTAAGCCCGTAGCAGCCACGTAAAATTTACAACAACAAAGTAGAGGACGTCTAACTTGTTTTTGCAGGGCATGTTGTGATGTGATATGGTCAAGACATGATGCTAAATTTTATTGTATGAGATGATCATGTTTTGTAACCGAGTTATCGGCAGCTGGTAGGAGCCATATGGTTGTTGCTTTATTGTATGCAATGCAATTGCCCTGTAATGCTTTACTTTATCACTAAGTGGTAGCGATAATCGAGGAAGCATAAGATTGGCAAGACGACAACGATGCTATGATGGAGATCAAGGTGTCGCGCCGGTGACAGTGGTGATCATGACGGTGCTTCATAGATGGAGATCACAAGCACAAGATGATGATGGCCATATCATATCACTTATATTGATTGCATGTGATGTTCATCTTTTATGCATCTTATCTTGCTTTGATTGACGGTAGCATTATAAGATGATCCCTCACTAAATTATCAACATATAAAGTGTTCTCCCTGAGTATGAACTATTGCGAAAGTTCTTCGTGGTGAGACACCACGTGATGATCGTGTGTGATAGGCTCTATGTTGAAATACAACGGGTGCAAAATAGTTGCACACGCGGAATACTCAGGTTAAATTTGACGAGCCTAGCATATAACAGATATGGCCTCGGAACATGGAGACCGAAAGGTCGAGCGTGAATCATATAGTAGATATGATCAACATAGTGATGTTCACCGTTGAAACCACTCCATCTCACGTGATGATCGGACATGGTTTAGTTGATATGGATCACATAATCACTTAGAGGATTAGATGGGATGTCTATCTAAGTGGAAGTTCTTAAGTAATATGATTAATTGAACTTAAATTTATCATGAACTTAGTACCTGATAGTATCTTGCTTGTCTATGTTGATTGTAGATAGATGGCCCGTGTTATTGTTCCGTTGAATTTTAATGCGTTCCTTGAGAAAGCAAAGTTGAAAAATGATGGTAGAAATTACACGGACTGGGTCTGTAACTTGAGAATTATCCTCATTGCTGCTCAGAATAAGTACGTCCTGGAAGCACCACTAAGTGCCAGGCCTGCTGCTGATGCAACTGACGACATTAAGAACGTCTGGCAGAGCAAAGCTGATGACTACTCAATAGTTCAATGTGCCATGCTTTACGGCTTAGAACCGGGACTTCAACGATGTTTTGAACGTCATGGAGCATATGAGATGTTCCAAGAGTTGAAGTTAATATTTCAAGCAAATGCCCGGATTGAGAGATATGAAGTCTCCAATAATTTGTACAGCTGCAAGATGGAGGAGAATAGTTCTGTCAGTGAGCATATACTCAAGATGTCTGGGTACTACAATCACTTGATTCAACTGGGAGTTAATCTTCCTGATGATAGCGTCATTGACAGAATTCTTTAATCACCGCCACCAAGCTACAAGAGCTTCATGATGAACTATAACATGCAAGGGATGGATAAGATGATTCCCGAGCTCTTCGCAATGCTAAAGGCTGCGGAGGTAGAAATCAAGAAGGAGCATAAAGTGTTGATGGTCAATAAGACCACAAGTTTCAAGAAAAAGTGCAAAGGGAAGAAGAAGGGGAACTTTAAGAAGAAGAACAGGCAAGTTGCTGCTCAGGAGAAGAAACCCAAGTCTGGACCTAAACCTGAGACTGAGTGCTTCTACTGCAAGCAGACTGGTCACTGGAAGCGGAACTGCCCCAAGTATTTGGCGGATAAGAAGGATGGCAAGGTGAACAAAGGTATATGTGATATACATGTTATTGATGTGTACCTTACCAATGCTCGCAGTAGCACCTGGGTATTCGATATTGGTTCTGTTGCTAATATTTGCAACTCGAAATAGGGGCTACGGATTAAGCGAAGATTGGCTAAGGACGAGGTGACGATGCGCGTGGGAAATGGTTCCAAAGTCGATGTGATCGCAGTCGGCACGCTACCTCTACATCTACCTTCAGGATTAGTATTAGACCTAAATAATTGTTATTTGGTGCCAGCGTTGAGCATGAATATTATATCTGGATCTTGTTTGATGCGAGACGGTTATTCATTTAAATCAGAGAATAATGGTTGTTCTATTTATATGAGTAATATCTTTTATGGTCATGCACCCTTGAAGAGTGGTCTATTTTTGTTGAATCTCGATAGTAGTGATACACATATTCATAATATTGAGGCCCAAATATGCAGAGTTGATAATGATAGTGCAACTTATTTGTGGCACTGCCGTTTAGATCATATCGGTGTAAAGCGCATGAAGAAACTCCATAATGATGGACTGTTAGAACCACTAGATTATGAATCACTTGGTACTTGCAAACCATGCCTCATGGGCAAGATGACTAAAACGCCGTTCTCCGGTACTATGGGGAGAGCAACATATTTGTTGGAGATCATACATACAGATATATGTGGTACGATGAATGTTGAGGCTCGTGGCGGATATCGTTATTTTCTCACCTTCATAGATGATTTAAGCAAATATGGGTATATCTACTTAATGAAACATAAGTCTGAAACGTTTGAAAAGTTCAAAGAATTTCAGAGTGAAGTTGAAAATCATAGTAACAAGAAAATAAAGTTTCTACGATTTGATCGTGGAGGGGAATATTTGAGTTATGAGTTTGGTCTTCATTTGAAACAGTGCAGAATAGTTTCGCAACTCACGCTACCCGGAACACCACATCGTAATGGTGTGTCCGAACGTCGTAATCATACTTTACTAGATGTGGTGCAATCTATGATGTCTCTTACTGATTTACCGCTATCGTTTTGGGGTTATTCTTTAGAGACGGCTGCATTCACGTTAAATAGGGCACCATCGAAATCCGTTGAGACGACGCCTTATGAACTATGGTTTGGTAAGAAACCAAAGTTGTCGTTTCTAAAAGTTTGGGCTGCGATGCTTATGTGAAAAAGCTTCAACCTGATAAGCTCGAACCCAAATTGGAGAAATGTGTCTTCATAGGATACCCAAAGGAGACTGTTGGGTACACCTTCTATCACAGATCCGAAGGCAAGACTTTTGTTGCTAAATTCAGAGTTTTTCTAGAGAAGGAGTTTTTCTCGAAAGAAGTGAGTGGGAGGAAAGTAGAACATGATGAGGTAACGGTACCTGCTCCCTTATTGGAAAGTAGTTCATCACAGAAATCGGTTTCTGCGACACCTACACCAATTAGTGAGGAAGTTAATGATGATGATCATGAAACTTTAGATCAAGTTGTTACTGAACCTCGTAGGTCAACCAGAGTAAGATCCGCACCAGAGTGGTACGGTAATCCTGTTCTGGAAGTTATGTTACTAGACCATGACGAACCTACGAACTATGAAGAAGCAATGGTGAGCCCAGATTTCGCAAAATGGCTTCAGGCCATGAAATCTGAGATGGGATCCATGTGTGAGAACAAAGTGTGGACTTTGGTTGACTTGCCCGGTGATCGGCTAGCAATAGAGAATAAATGGATGTTCAAGAAGAAGACTGACGCTCACGGTAATGTTACTGTCTATAAAGCTCGACTTGTTGCAAAAGGTTGTCGACAAGTTCAAGGGATTGACTACGATGAGACCTTCTCACCCGTAGTGATGCTTAAGTCTGTCCGAATCATGTTAGCAATTGCCGCATTTTAAGATTATGAAATTTGGCAAATGGATGTCAAAACTGCATTCCTGAATGGATTTCTGGAAGAAGAATTGTATATGATGCAACCGGAAGGTTTTGTCGATCCAAAGGGAGCTAACAAAGTGTGCAAGCTCCAGCGATCCATTTATGGACTGGTGCAAGCCTCTCGGAGTTGGAATAAATTCTTTGATAGTGTGATCAAAGCATTTGGTTTTGTACATACTTTTGGAGAAGCCTGTATTTACAACAAAGTGAGTGGGAGCTCTGTAGCATTTCTAATATTATATGTGGATGACTTATTGTTGATTGGAAATGATATAGAATTTCTGGATGGCATAAAGGGATACTTGAATAAGAGTTTTTCAATGAAAGACCTCGGTGAAGCTGCTTATATATTGGGCATCATGATCTATCGAGATAGATCAAAACGCTTAATTGGACTTTCACAAAGCACATACCTTGACAAAGTTTTGAAGAAGTTCAAAATGGATGAAGCAAAGAAAGGGTTCTTGCCTATGTTACACGGTGTGAAGTTGAGTAAGACTCAATGCCCGACCACTGCAGAAGATAGAGAGAAAATGAAAGATGTTCCCTATGCTTCAGCTATAGGCTCTAGCATGTATGCAATGATGTGTACCAGACCTGATGTGTGCCTTGCTATAAGTCTAGCAGGGAGGTACCAAAGTAATCCAGGAGTGGATCACTGGACAGCGGTCAAGAACATCCTGAAATACCTGAAAAGGTCTAAAGATATGTTTCTCGTTTATGGAGGTGACAAAGAGCTCATCGTAAATGGTTACGTTGATGCAAGCTTTGACACTGATCCGGACGATTCTAAATCGCAAACCGGATACGTGTTTACATTGAACGGTGGAGCTGTCAGTTGGTGCAGTTCTAAACAAAGCGTTGTGGCGGGATCTACATGTGAAGCGGAGTACATAGCTGCTTCGGAAGCAGCAAATGAAGGAGTCTGGATGAAGGAGTTCATATCCGATCTAGGTGTCATACCTAGTGCATCGGGTCCAATGAAAATCTTTTGTGATAATACTGGTGCAATTGCCTTGGCGAAGGAATCTAGATTTCACAAGAGAACCAAGCACATCAATAGACGCTTCAATTCCGTCCAGGATTTAGTCCAGGTGGGAGACATAGAAATTTGCAAGATACATACGGATCTGAATGTTGCAGACCCGTTGACTAAGCCTCTTCCACGAGCAAAACATGATCAGCACCAAGGCTCCATGGGTGTTAGAATCATTACTGTGTAATCTAGATTATTGACTCTAGTGCAAGTGGGAGACTGAAGGAAATATGCCCTAGAGGCAATAATAAAGTTATTATTTATTTCCTTATATAATGATAAATGTTTATTATTCATGCTAGAATTGTATTAACCGGAAACATAATACATGTGTGAATATATAGACAAACAGTATGTCACTAGTATGCCTCTACTTGACTAGCTTGTTGATCAGAGATGGTTAAGTTTCCTAACCATAGACAAAGAGTTGTCATTTGATTAATGAGATCACATCATTAGGAGAATGATGTGATTGACTTGACCCATTCCGTTAGCTTAGCACACAATCGTTTAGTATGTTGCTATTGCTTTCTTCATGACTTATACATGTTCCTATGACTATGAGATTTTGCAACTCCCATTTACTGGAGGAACACTTTGTGTGCTACCAAACATCACAACATAACTGGGTGATTATAAAGGTGCTCTACAGGTGTCTCCGAAGGTACTTGTTGAGTTGGCGTATTTCGAGATTAGTATTTGTCACTCCGATTGTCGGAGAGGTATCTCTGGGCCCTCTCGGTAATACACATCACTTAAGTGTAGGATCTAGAAGTAGATGTGTCTAGAGGGGGGGGGTGATTAGACACTTAGTGCTAAAGTTGCAATTTTTAAGCCTTTTCGGTTTAAGTGGAGTTTAGGCACAATTTCAACACACACGATACATATCAAGCAAGCATGCAAAGAGTATATGAGCGGCGGAATGTAAAGCATGCAACTTGCAAGAATGTAAAGGGAAGGTTTTGGAGAGATCAAACGCAATTGGAGACACGGATGTTTTTCCCGTGGTTCGGATAGGTGGTGCTATCCTACATCCACGTTGATGGAGACTTCAACCCACGAAGGGTAACGGTTGCGCGAGTCCACACAGGGCTCCACCCAAGGGCAACGGTTGTGCGAGTCCACACTGGGCTCCACCCACGAAGGGTCCACGAAGAAGCAACCACCCACAAAGGGTCCACGAAGAATCAACCTTGTCTATCCCACCATGGCCATCGCCCACACAGGACTTGCCTCACTAGCGGTAGATCTTCACGAAGTAGGCGATCTCCTTGCCCTTACAAACTCCTTGGTTCAACTCCACAATCTTGTCGGAGGCTCCCAAGTGACACCTAGCCAATCTAGGAGACACCACTCTCCAAGAAGTAACAAATGGTGTGTAGGTAATGAACTCCTTGCTCTTGTGCTTCAAATGATAGTCTCCCCAACACTCAACTCTCTCTCATAGGATTTGGATTTGGTGGAAAGAGGGTTTTAGTGGAAAGCAACTTGGGAAGGCTAGAGATCAAGATTCATATGGTAGGAATGGAATGTCTTGATCTCAACACATGAGTAGGTGGTTCTCTCTCAGAACATATGAGTTGGAATGGTGTGTGTGTTCTGATGGCTCTCTCATCGAATGAGAAGGAGGTGGAGGGGTATATATAGCCTCCACACAAAATCCAACCGTTACACAGTTTTCAAATCTCGGTGGGACCAAATCAATAAACTCGGTCGGACCGAAAATGTAAACCTAGTGACCGTTAGAGATTTCGGTGGGACCGACATGCAACTCGGTAGGACCGATTCGGTTAGGGTTTGGGCATAACGTAATCTCGGTGAGATCGATTACACAAACTCGGAGAGACCGAATTTGGTAATTAGCTAACCAGAGAGTTGGTCAGGCAAACTCGGTGAGACCGATTTGCTCTTTCGGTGAGACCGAGTGGAACTCGGTGAGACCGAAAAGTTACAAAGGGGAAACACTGAGTTTACATTGCAATATCGGTGGGACCGATTCGCTCTTTCGGTAAGACCGAAAAGTTACGAAAGGGAAACAGAGAGTTTGCAACCCCATCTCGGTGAGACCGAGATCCTTATCGGTAGAACCGAATTGCTAGGGTTTGGCGGTGGCTAATGACAAGTGAAACTCGGTGGCGCCGGGTAGGAAGAATCGGTAGAACCGAGTTTGACTTAGGGTTTAGGTCATATGTGGATATGGGAAAGTAGTTGAGGATTTTGGAGCATATCATTAAGCACATGAAGCAAGAGGCTCATTAAGCAACACCTCATCCCTCCTTGATAGTATTGGCTTTTCCTATGGACTCAATGTGATCTTGGATCACTAAAATGTAAAAGTGAAGAGTCTTGAGCTTGAAGCTTTAGCCAATCCCTTGTCCTTAGCATCTTGAAGGAGTTCCCACAACCTTTAGTCCATGCCACTCCATTATTGAACTTATCTGAAACATGCTAGATAGAAGTGTTAGTCCAACAAGAGATATGTTGTCATCAATTATCAAAACCACCTAGGGAGCACTTGTGCTTTCAATCTCCCCCTTTTTGGTAATTGATGGCAACATACATCAAAGCTTTAGATAAATATATAAAGAACAACAAGTAAAGCTTTGGAAGAACATGTAGCAAGCATAGGCTCCCCCTACATGTATGCACTCATGTAAATATGTAATATAGAGGCATGTGAGAGCATAAACATGACAGAGTAGGCAATGTGTTACATGTATCTTGGCCATATGCATCAGAGCAAAAGATTATCAAGGAAAATACCTTCATGCTCATGAGTCCTTCTTGCAAACAGTATGTACATAAGCAAGAACTCCTCATACTCATGATTTTGATGCATATAGTTACCTTGTGGTCTCGAGTTGGCTTAGGATGGAATGAACCTGCACAAACAAGGTTAGATAACACAGGTACGTCCACTAGCCAGAGCAAACAAAAGAAACCACAAGAATACCAAGACTGGGATGACATGTAGAGAGTGAGTACAAGGTACCACATTGGATTCAACATGTCCCCAAGAATAAAGATATGCAATGAATTTGGCTGATTTCTTTTCCCTTAGGTGTCTTGCTCCCCCTGAATCTTACATGGGTTATTGGGAGAAGATAGGAAACAGAAAATCAGAGCTGAAGGTTATGAATAGAACTAAATTCAAATGAGTTCATATGAACATGTCTTTCCCCCAAAAAGACATGTGGCATCTCTCCTCTTGAACATCAAGCATCTGGGATCCTTGAGTATTTTCTCTCCCTGGAAATCTCTCTCTCCCCCTTAACAACATCTAGGATCCTTGAGACTTTCTCTCCCCCTTGAGGTCTCTCTCTCCCCCTTAATACTTTCTCTCTTGTAGGTTTGGTCCTTGAGACTGTTTCTCTCCCTTGATGTGATCTCTCTCTCCTACAAGCTTTGATGTGATCTATCTCTCCCCCTTTGACATCAATTTCCAAGAAGGTTTTTCCTGGAATCCGTCGAATAGGTTTGGTCCTTGAGATTCAGCACAAAGCAGAGGATAAAATTGTGATGCTTGTGGAGGACAAGATTCATTGAGTGGAGCTGGATCAGAAGAAATGTAGAATAAGTGGCAAACTGTTTTTCTGATTGCAAAGTCGGTGGCACTGAGTGGCATATTTCGGTGGTACCGAAAAGATTCGGTTGGACCGAAATTTGCAGCCGGTGAAACCGAGTTTACACAGAGAAAAACACTTGTCACCTCAGCTCACTAGTCAAGTAAGATCTCACAAAGATTTGCAATGAATTAGCTGAAGGATTTGCAAGGAATTTGATGCAGAAATATGTAGAACAAGAACAAAAAGGAAAAGAGTGAAAGTTTCTAGATGAAGTTTTTTTTTGTTGTTTGAGAGAGAAGGAAACAAATATGCAAGGAACAAATGCAATAACTCAGAAAAGAACACAAGAGAACTTCATATAGAATTGGGCGATGACATAGTCACCTATGTTAGAGTATATTGACTTAGGAGTCAAGTGAGGACACTTGATCATAGGTCATACTCATCGTTTAAGCTCAAAATGGGCTTACCATTTTTTGTTTAAGCATCTTGATGTATTCACATCTTGTTGAGTTGCTTTGACTCATGTCTTGGAGTAAAGCTTCTCTAAGATGGAATGACATACCCTGGGTGGCGATGTGGTTCTTGCTCATGTAGTTGAATTTGTGTGGGTGCTCAGGGTTGATGTAGTTCATCAAGAGTTGGGAGCACCACTTGGAGTTTGAGTTCATCTACCTACATAGGTTAGTTCTTGCAAGGAAGAGCACTTGTGTATCCAAAAATGACAATCATGAAGCTTAATATAGAATCTGTCAAAGGATATGTTTGAATGGTTTTGTGCTTCCTTGTCTTCAACCACTATTGTGTAGAGTCTTGGTCTTATAGAGATTGCTCAAGATGTGAGTGAGTCGCAATCTCATGGAATTAGATTCAACCAAGCACCTACATGGGTTAGACAACATGCAAGGTGCAAATATATCCAAGACATAAGATAGTTATCATAAGAGATACATCATGATTAGTCATAAGCTCATGTCTGGCATGTATCCAATGGAGTTTCTACTCCAAATTCGAAGCATCAATGATGTTCAATTCTCCTCTCAACCTGCAAAACACTTTCTCATCAAGCGGTTTAGTGAATATATCCGCTAATTGCTTATCGGTGCGAACATGCTTAAGATTGATGTCACCCTTAGCAACATGATCTCGAATGAAATGATGACGAACTTCAATACGCTTAGTTCGAGAATGTTGTACAGGATTATGACCAATTTTGATAGCACTTTCATTGTCACAAAGCAGTGGAACATGTTTCACATAAATCCCATAATCTTTAAGAGTTTGGGTCATCCAAAGTAATTGAGCACAACATGAACCAGCGGCAATGTATTCCGCTTCGGTGGTGGATAAGGATACCGAGTTTTGTTTCTTGGAAGACCAAGACACAAGAGATCTGCCAAGAAATTGACAAGTACCCGAAGTGGACTTTCTATCAACCTTGTCTCCGGCATAATCCGAGTCGGAATAGCCAACAAGATCAAAATAAGACCTCTTAGGATACCAAATGCCAAAATTTGGTGTATGGATTAAATATCTCACTATCCTTTTCACAGCCTTAAGATGACAATCTTTAGGAGCAGCTTGATATCGTGCACACATGCATACACTTAGCATAATATCGGGACGTGAAGCACATAGGTATAACAATGAACCAATCATAGAGCGATAAAACTTTTGATCAACTGGTTCACCATCTTTGGTTAAATCATTATGTCCACTAGTAGGCATGGGTGTAGACATACCTTTGCATTCTTGCATATTGAACTTCTTGAATAAGTCCTTGGTGTACTTTGTCTGAGAGACAAATGTACCTTCCTTAGTTTGCTTGATTTGCAACCCAAGAAAGAATTTGAGTTCACTCATCATAGACATCTCAAACTTCTCTGACATTAGCTTTCCAAACTTTTCACTAAAGAGAGGGTTAGTTGAACCAAATATGATGTCATCAACATAAATTTGGCATACAAATAGTTCTGCATTAACCCTTTAGTAAAAAGAGTAGAGTCAATTTTACCAATTTCAAAACCACTTGTAGTAAGGAACTTGGTCAAGCATTTATACCATGCTCTAGGAGCTTGTTTAAGACCATAAAGAGCTTTGTGAAGTTTGTAAACATGATTTGGTTTCTTAGGATTGACAAAGCCGGGAGGTTGTTTGACATAAACTTCCTCCTCTATTTCTCCATTTAGAAAAGCACTCTTAATGTCCATTTGGTACAAGGTGATATTATGGTGATTAGCATAGGCAAGTAAGATGCGAATGGACTCAAGTCTAGCAACGGGAGCATACGTCTCACCATAGTCCATACCTTTGACTTGTGTGTATCCTTGGGCGACGAGACATGCTTTGTTGCGTACCACTTGTCCATCTTCATCTTGCTTGTTGCGAAACACCCATTTGGTACCAATGATGTTGTGGTTGTTGTCGGGCTTCTCAACCAATGTCCAAACTTGGTTTCTCTCAAAATTATGTAGCTCTTCATGCATAGCGTTTATCCAATCCGGATCTTCCAATGCTTCTTCAACCTTCATTGGTTCAATGCTAGAGATGAATGAATAGTTTTCACAAATGTTAGCTAAATGAGTTTTTGAGCGAGTGATTCTCCCAGTTTGTATATCATTGAGGATTTGCTCGACGAGATGATCTTTGGCAATTCTCGCTCGAACTCGTGAGAGCTTTTGCTTGGGTCTTCGTTGAATATCTTCTTCATCTTGTTCTTCTTCTTGGCCTTCTTCATTGTTGACGTCGTCGTTCTCTTGTCGTGGTGGAGAAGGAGGTTGTTGATGTTCGTCTTGACGTATTTCCTCGTTTTCTTCATCTTGATGTGTCCCACTTGTGGATGCTTCCGTGTCGATTCTTGGTTCACCTTGTCGTGAAGTAGAAGCTTCCACTTGGACGGATGAAGTACTCTCCTTCACCTCCGTTGGACGAATTTTGCCAATGGACAAGTCTCAAATTGCTTCTGAAGGGTCTTTGTCTCCTACATCAATTGGCAATTCTCTACTTGCGAGCCATTAGATTCATCAAACTTCACATCTACTGTCTCTTCAACCTTTCGGGTGAAATTGTTGTAGACACGGTAAGTGTGAGAGTTTGATCCATAACCAAGTAGAAAACCTTCATGAGATTTAGGAGCAAAGTTTGAACGACGATGCTTATCAAGAATGTAGCACTTTGAGCCGAATACTCGAAAGTATCCAACTTGGGGTTTGTTACCGGTGAGAAGCTCGTATGCCGTCTTGCCGAGTTGCCTGTGAAGATATAAGCAATTTGTTGCGTGACAAGCTGTCTCGACCGCTTCTGCCCAAAAGTGCTTTGGCGTCTTGTATTCATCAAGCATCGTTCTTGCCATTTCGATGAGCGTCCGGTTCTTCCTCTCAACAACTCCATTTTGTTGAGGTGTGTATGTGGCCGAGAACTCGTGTGAAATCCCTTCTTCGTCAAGAAATGTGTCCACATTTGCGTTCTTGAACTCCGTTTCGTTGTCACTCCGAACCTTCTTGATCTTCACATCAAACTGATTTTGGGCCTTCCTATCTAAGTTTCTGAAGATCTTCTGGACCTGCGACTTGTCATTAAGAAAGAACACCCACGTAAATCTTGAGAAATCATCAACTATAACTAGACCAAAAGAATTTCCACCGAGACTCTTGTAGGCGTTGGGACCAAAAAGATCCATGTGAAGTAGCTCGAGTGGCATCCTTGTGGTCATGATGTTCTTCACGGGATGTCTTCCTCCAACCTGTTTACCTGCTTGACAAGCACTGCAAAGTCTATCCTTATCAAATATGACATCGTTAACTCCAAGGATATGATTTCCTTTAATAAGCTTGTCAAGGTTTCTCATGCCAACGTGACCTAGTCGTCTATGCCATAACCAACCTTTTGAGGATTTAGCAACAAAGCAAGTTTTAGGTTGTGCCTTTTTAGAGAAATCGACAATGTAAAGATCACCTCTACGCATACCCGTAAAGACCATTTTATGATTGTCTCGACGAAATACTTGGCAATCTACCTCAGTAAATAGAACATTCAAACCGAAATCAGCAAGTCTAGATACTGAAAGTAAGTTGTAGCCAAGAGATTCAACGAGCATGACATTTTGAATGGAACTATCATGTGAGATGGCCACCTTACCAAGGCCAACCACTTTACCCTTTGAATTATCACCAAAGGTGACATATTTTCGAGGGCCGTTGTTTTCAGCAAGCTCACGAAACATCTCTTCATCTCCGGTCATATGATCAGTACATCCACTATCAAGAACCCATTCCTTTCCTCCTGATTCATATCCCCGAAGATTTGCCATAAGACCAAAATGTCTCATTGCATCATCGAGATCGAAGTCACTATCATCATCATCATAATATTCATCTTCATCATGATCTTGTGACTCATCATTTCCTAGAGAGGGCAATTCATTAGATAAATGATCAAAGTGGTTACTTTTATGAATTCTTATAGCTTTGAATATGATATCATTAATGATTCCAACATCTCCTTTAGCATGCTTAATATTGGCAAGTTCAAGAAGACATTTACCAAAACTAGGATCACTAGAGTTCATCTTACTCAAGGCAATAGATTTATGGAGAATTTCATCCAAAGTTTTTAAGGAATGATTGGGAAATCGTTCCTCAAGAAATTTCCATATAGTATAGGCGCAATTTTGAGTAGGCAAACTAGCAATCAAATTTTTGGGCAATCCTCTAATGATGAGCTCAACCGTTCTAAGATTGCGAATCATGTCAATATCTTCATCTAGGGTAGGATGCAAGGGATAAATATGGGGTGCACAAGGGCTAGCAATATACTTGTTCAAATGATATTGATTGAAGATTACAAGCATCTCATTTTTCCACTCATGAAAATACTTTCCATCAAGAATAGGCACTCTATGTCTAAGACTCCCTAGAGTAGACACATCCATCTTCCTCCAATGGTGATTAAACCAAGGCAATGGAGACCAAAGCTCTGATACCACTTGTAGGATCTAGAAGTAGATGTGTCTAGAGGGGGGTGATTAGACACTTAGTGCTAAAGTTGCAATTTTTAAGCCTTTTCGGTTTAAGTGGAGTTTAGGCACAATTTCAACACACACGATACATATCAAGCAAGCATGCAAAGAGTATATGAGCAGCGGAATGTAAAGCATGCAACTTGAAAGAATGTAAAGGGAAGGGTTTGGAGAGATCAAACGCAATTGGAGACACGGATGTTTTTCCCGTGGTTCGGATAGGTGGTGCTATCCTACATCCACGTTGATGGAGACTTCAACCCACGAAGGGTAACAGTTGCGCGAGTCCACACAGGGCTCCACCCAAGGGCAACGGTTGCGCAAGTCCACACAGGGCTCCACCCACGAAGGGTCCACGAAGAAGCAACCACCCATAAAGGGTCCACGAAGAAGCAACCTTGTCTATCCCACCATGGCCATCGCCCACACAGGACTTGCCTCACTAGCGGTAGATCTTCACGAAGTAGGCGATCTCCTTGCCCTTAAAAACTCCTTGGTTCAACTCCACAATCTTGTCGGAGGCTCCCAAGTGACACCTATCCAATCTAGGAGACACCACTCTCCAAGAAGTAACAAATGGTGTGTAGGTAATGAACTCCTTGCTCTTGTGCTTCAAATGATAGTCTCCCCAACACTCAACTCTCTCTCATAGGATTTGGATTTGGTGGAAAGAGGGTTTTAGTGGAAAGCAACTTGGGAAGGCTAGAGATCAAGATTCATATGGTAGGAATGGAATGTCTTGATCTCAACACATGAGTAGGTGGTTCTCTCTCAGAACATATGAGTTGGAATGGTGTGTGTGTTCTGATGGCTCTCTCATCAAATGAGAAGGAGGTGGAGGGGTATATATAGCCTCCACACAAAATCCAACCGTTACACAGTTTTCCAATCTCGGTAGGACCGAATCAATAAACTCGGTCGGACCGAAAATGTAAACCTAGTGACCGTTAGAGATTTCGGTGGGACCGACATGCAACTCGGTAGGACCGATTCGGTTAGGGTTTGGGCATAACGTAATCTCGGTGAGACCGATTACACAAACTCGGTGAGACCGAATTTGGTAATTAGCTAACCAGAGAGTTGGTCAGGAAAACTCGGTGGGACCGATTTGCTCTTTCGGTGAGACCGAGTGGAACTCGGTGAGACCGAAAAGTTACAAAGGGGAAACACTGAGTTTACATTGCAATCTCGATGGGACCGATTCGCTCTTTCGGTAAGACCGAAAAGTTACAAAAGGGAAACAGAGAGTTTGCAACCCCATCTCGGTGAGACCGAGATCCTTATCGGTAGAATCGAATTGCTAGGGTTTGGCAGTGGCTAATGACAAGTGAAACTCGGTGGCGCCGGGTAGGAAGAATCGGTAGAACCGAGTTTGACTTAGGGTTTAGGTCATATGTGGATATGGGAAAGTAGTTGAGGATTTTGGAGCATATCATTAAGCACATGAAGCAAGAGGCTCATTAAGCAACACCTCATCCCTCCTTGATAGTATTGGCTTTTCCTATGGACTCAATGTGATCTTGGATCACTAAAATGTGAAAGTGAAGAGTCTTGAGCTTGAAGCTTTAGCCAATCCCTTGTCCTTAGCATCTTGAAGGAGTTCCCACAACCTTTAGTCCATGCCACTCCATTATTGAACTTATCTGAAACATGCTAGATAGAAGTGTTAGTCCAACAAGAGATATGTTGTCATCAATTATCAAAACCACCTAGGGAGCACTTCTGCTTTCATTAAGCCTTGCAAGCATTGCAACTAATGAGTTAGTTGCGGGATGATGTATTACGGAACGAGTAAAGAGACTTTCCTGTAACGAGATTGAAACTAGGTATTGAGATACCGATGATCGAATCTCGGGCAAGTAACATACCGATGACAAAGGCAACAACGTATGTTGTTATGCGGTATGACCGATAAAGATCTTCGTAGAATATGTGGGAACCAATATGAGCATCCAGGTTCCGCTATTGGTTATTGATCGGAGACGTGTCTCGGTCATGTCTACATAGTTCTCGAACTCGTAGGGTCCGCACGCTTAACGTTTCGATGACAGTTATATTATGAGTTTATATGTTTTGATGTACCGAAGGTTGTTCGGGGTCCTGGATATGATCAAGGACATGACGAGGAGTCTTGAAATGGTCGAGACATGAAGATTGATATATTGGAAGCCTATATTTGGATATCGGAAGTGTTCCGGGTGAAATCGAGATTTTATCGGAGTACCGGGAGGTTACCGGAACCCCCCAGGAGGTTAATGGGCCTTAGTGGGCCTTTACGAAGAAGAGGAGAGGCGGCCAGGGCTGGGCCGCGCGCTCCTCCCCCTAGTCCGAAAAGGACAAGGAGAGGGGGGCGGCGTCCCCCTTCCTTCCTCTTTCCCCGTCCCAAGTCCTAATCCAACTAGGAAAGGGGGGAGTCCTACTCCTGAAGGGAGTAGGACTCCTCCTGGCACGCCCTCTCTCCTGGCCGGCCGCACCCCCTTTGCTCCTTTATATACAGGGGCAGGGGGCACCCTAGAGACACAAGAATTGATCGTTTGATCTTTTAGCCGTGTGTGGTGCCCCCTCCACCATAGTGCACCTCGATAATACTGTAGCGGTGCTTAGGCGAAGCCCTGCGTCGGTAGAACATCATCATCGTCACCACGCCATCGTGCTAACAGAACTCTCCCTCAACACTCGGCTGGATCGGAGTTCGAGGGACGTCATCGCGCTGAACGTGTGCTGGACTAGGAGGTGCCGTATGTTCGGTACTTGATCGGTCAGATCGTGAAGACGTATGACTACATCAACCGCGTTGTGCTAACTCTTCCGCTTTCGGTCTATGAGGGTACGTGGACAACACTCTCGCCTCTCGTTGCTATGCATCACCATGATCTTGCGTGTGTGTAGGAATTTTTTTGAAATTACTACGTTCCCCGACACAAGTCCACCGGACTCATTGAGGAGACGTGTAATGTGGAGTATGATGAAAATAACGGCTCCCAAGTGGAGCAAAGTGGTGTTTGTGATGTAGGTGATGAAATTCCTCCCCAAGCCATAAGAAGAATGGGAGTCAAATACTCCCCATTGAGGTACCCCTTGTGGCCGAAGGAGAAGGACACCGCTCTACTCAAGTGGAGCCATCACCTACGCTAGACCCACTTGCTTCCGAAGAACAAAGTGAAGGCCCTCAACCCAATGAGCAAGATCAACCCCATGGAGATGGTGATGCACCAAATGATGCCCAAGATCAAGGTCATGTCTCCGAGCTTGCTCAAGATAAAGAGCAAGCTCAAGGTCAAGAGCAAGCTCAAGATGGTGCTCAAGATAACCAAGATGATCCTCAAATGCCCGTCAAGGAACTTTTGGGGCGTCGGGCCGCCAAGGTGGCTTCTAAGCTCGAGCGTCAACAACATGTCATGGAGAATGTTCTTGGAAGCTTGAGAAAAGGGGTAACTACTAGTAAAAAATTGTCAAACTTTTGTGAGCACCACACGTTTGTTTCATGTGTTGAACCCCAAAAGGTACATGAGGCACTCGATGATGAGGATTGGCTTGATGCCATGCATGAAGAACTCAACAACTTCGAGTGCAACCAAGTTTGGGAATTAGTGCCAAGGCCATCGAAGGAACACAATGTCATTGGGACCAAGTGGATCTTCAAGAACAAGCAAGATGCGAATGGTGTGGTTGTTCGGAACAAGGCAAGATTGGTGGCACAAGGCTACTCCCAAGTCGAGGGTATCGACTACGGTGAAACCTTTTCCCCCGTTGCACGTCTAGAATATATTCACATGTTGCTTGCATATGCTTCTCATCATGATTTTAAGTTGCAACAAATGGATGTGAAAAGTGCTTTCCTCAATGGTCCTTTGAATGAGTTGGTGTATGTCAAACAACCTCCAGGATTCGAGGATCCCAAGTTCCCCAATCATGTATACAAACTCAAGAAGGTGCTCTATGGCCTTAAACAAGCCCCACGTGCGTGGTATGAGCACCTTACCGAGTTGTTACAAGATCGTGGGTTTGAAATGGGGAAAATCGATCCCACTCTTTTTACTAAGAGGGTCAAAGGGGATTTGTTCATATGCCAACTATATGTTGATGATATTATTTTTGGTTCTCCTAACAAATCTTTCAATGATGAGTTTGCCGCACTAATGATCGAGAAGTTTGAGATGTCTATGCTGGGAGAGTTGAAGTTCTTTCTTGGGTTCGAAGTCAAGCAAAGGAGAGAAGGAACCTTCATCAACCAAGCCAACTATACCCAAGACATGCTCAAGAGATTCAAGCTAGAAGATGTCAAGCCCGTCAACTTTCCAATGCCCACCAAATGCAAGCTTGACAGTGGTCCCAATGGTAGAGCGGTGGATCGAAAGGTATATTGCTCCATGATTGGATCCTTGCTTTACCTTTGTGCATCTAGACCGGATATCATGTTGAGTGTGGGAATTTGTACACGGTTTCAAGCCGCACCTAAGGAAAGCCACTATGTGGCCGTCAAGCGAATCTTTTGATATTTGGATCATACCCCAAACTTTGGCTTATGGTACCCCAAAGGAGCAAGCTTTGATCTCATGGGCTATTCGAACTCGGATTGGGCGAGAGATTGTGTGGAGAGGAAGTCAACTTCCGGAGGGTGCCAATTCCTTGGTCGCTCTTTGGTGAGTTGGTCTTTGAAGAAGCAAAATTGTGTGTCTCTATCTTCCACTGAGGCCGAGTATGTAGCCGCCACAAGTTGTTGTGCACAATTGTTATGGATGAGGCAAATTTTGAAGGATTATGGCGTCACTTGTGATAAAGTGCCTCTTCTATGTGACAATGAAAGTGCTATCAAGATTTCACTCAATCCAGTGCAACATAGCAAGACTAAGCATATTGAGATCCGTCATCACTTCATCAAAGATCACATCAAGCGGGGAGATACTGATATCATATACATTAACACTCAAGAGCAACTAGCTATAGCGGATATATTCACCAAGCCTCTAGATGAAGCAAGATTTCATGAGTTAAGGCATGAGCTAAATATCATTGATTCGAGCAATGTGGCTTGAGTGTAGGCACACCCCACCGCAGTCGTCATTATATCTTGTTCTAGATGTAGGCATGGACATAGGGGGAGTGTTGTTCTCTCAATGAACTCTCCCTCCCCCCATTATGAATAAATCGACCAAGTCTTTCACATTAGCCTTTTTTGGATGGTCCTTGTGCTTCAAAGATGAGTTTTGGTCATGGATCCAAGGTTAAAATCTTTGTGGTGCCATACCTTTTAACTCAAACATAGGTGGCTTCGGCCACTGCCCTCTCCTCGTGATCAACGGTTGTTGGTTGCTCTTGAGGTCTTTTGTGTGGGTTGCAGACACTTCTTGTGTGGTTTTGTTGTCCCTTGCTTTTATGCTTGAGGTATCTCTTCCTGCTGTTGTTCTTCGTTGTGTCCCTCTCATGTTTTTCGTGGTTTTTCCCGTGAGCATAAGCCTTTTCCCTTTGTACTCCTACCTGTTTTTTACTGAGAGGTACTACCGCTGAGCCAGCGCGATACTACCGCTTATTAGCAGTTACTGCCCTGACCCACGGTACTACCGCGCGGGGAGTTGGAGCAGCGGTTATGTTGTAACGCCCTCGATGCGGCTATATCTCCCACGTGTCGAAGCACAACTTAGAGGCATAACCACATTGAAAGCAATGTCGCAAGCGAGGTAATCTTCACACAACCAATGTAATACATAAGGGAAAGAGATACATAGTTGGCTTACAATCGCCACTTCACACGATACATGAATAAATCATTACATCATCCAAATACAATCAAGGTCCGACTACGGAACCAAAATAAAAGAAGAACCCCAAATGCGACAAAGGTCCCCGATCGACCCCAACTGGGCTCCATTACTAATCAACTGGAACGAAACAACACAAAGGACAAGATCTTCATCGAGCTCCTCCTGAACTTGGTTGCGTCATCTGCACGGTCTCATCGGCACCTGCAAACTGGTTTTGGAAGTATCTGTGAGCCACGGGGACTCAGCAATCGCGCACCCTCGCGATCAAGACTATTTAAGCTTATGGGTAAGATAAAGGTATGAGGTGGAGCTGCAGCAAGCGACTAGCATATATGGTGGCTAAACATACGCAAAAGATAGCGAGAAGAGAAGGCAAAGCACGATCGAGAAACTATGATCAAGAAGTGATCCTAGAACAACCTATGTCAAGCATAACTCCAACACCGTGTTCACTTCCCGGACTCCGCCGGAAAGAGACCATCACGGTTACACACGCGGTTGATGCATTTTAATTAAGGTCAACTTCAGGTTTTCTACAACCGGACATTAACAAATTCCCATCTGCCCATAACCGCGGGCAGGGCTTTCGAAAGTTCATAACCCTGCAGGGGTGTCCCAACTTAGCCCATGACAAGCTCTCACGGTCAACGAAGGAATAGACCTCCTCCCAAGGCATTCCGATCAGACTCGGTATCCCGGTTCTACAAGACATCCTCGACAATGGTAAAACAAGTCCAGCAAAGCCGAAACGGACACGTCCGGCGGCGGAAGAGATGAAAATTAGGGTTAGGGTGGTTTTGGATCTGGAATTTTTGGGGAGGAGACCATTTTATAGGTAGAGGGAGCTAGGAGAGTCCAAATGAGGTGCGGTTTTCGGCCACGCAATCGTGATTGAATGACCGAGATGATGGAGATGGTTTAGGTGGGTTTGGGGCCACTTTGGAAGGGTGTTGGGCTGCAACACACACGAGGCCTTTTCAGTCCCTCGATTAACCGTTGGAGTATCAAACGAAGTCCAAATGGTACGAAACTTGACAGGAGGTATACGGGTAGTAAACCAAGGCCGCATGACAAGTCTCGGTCCAATCCAGAAATGTTTAATCCCCACACATGAGAAGAAGGTAGAAATGACCACCGGAGGAGATTGGAGCACCGGATTGCAAAACGGACAACGGGGAAAATGCTCGAATGCATGAGACGAACACATATGCAAATGCAATGCACATGATTACAGGATATGCAATGCATGACACGCAAGCAATGACAAGGCAACAACAGCGAATAACTGGACGACACCTGGCACATCGGTCTCGGGGCGTTACAACACTCCACCACTACGAGAGGATCTCGTCCCGAGATCTAGAATGGCACCAGAGGGACAATGGAAGAGAAAAGAGAAGAGGTAAAAACTAAGTTGCTTCTTTGACAACGAGTGAGACCAAAGAACCTTGGAATTAATAAACCATATAAAGAAAGAATGCAATGAAGAAGAACCAAGTTGAAAGCACCCCAGTAGGGAAGAGTAAGAAGGAAGAACAAATTCGGACAACACTTCGGTTGAAAAGAGATGAAAGACTTGATAAAGAGAAACGGACTTGAGCAACAGGGCACAACACTCCGGTTAAATGGATAGGCATGAAAAGAACATGATCCTGACAAAACGAAAAGATGGGTTGAAGAGAGCAACATCACAAAGCCTCCGGAACAAAAGTAAGAATGGAATGGGATGAACGAACGGAAACAAGATCTCGAGGGAGAACGTTTACAACAAATGCTAGAACGGAGTTGTTGGAAAACCAAAAACGAAAAGAATAAGCTTGATATGGTCTTATGGAATACATCTCGTATTATGAGGTGACAACCTGCCGCTAACAAAATCAAAGATTGGATTGATATCAACAAGGAGGCGAGAAACTTATTCACCGGGAGGATAATTGGAGAACTTGGGTCATTATAAGCACCATGGATAGCAACAATTCTCCGGGAATGCTTTAGGTGAAAATATACCCCAAGATAATTCCAATGACGAGATTGATGTATTTAAAATATCTCATTCTTGACAACATGTGAATCATGAAAAATGAACTCAAATTATCAAGAATGACATAATACCACCTCCGATAATATGGTAGAAAGAATTTGCACTCCGGATTACAATATGAATAATCTCAAGCACCTTAGAAAAGAATCTTGATGAACGCTTCGAGAAGGAAATAAATCCTTGATGAACCATCATGTAGAACCTTCATGAGAACTCTGGAAATAAAAGAAATGATCAATCGAAATGGAGGATGAAAAGAATAAGGTTGAAGCCTTGCAATGGTTCAATGAATCTCAGTGGAGATGTAATTGAAAAAGGTTGGAACTCCAGGAAAAGAGAAGATGAAAACAATTGAAACCAAGAATTTTGATGAGGAATTAAACAGTTGGATGAAGCAAGAATAAGAATTACGTTATGCGTATCCTTCACCAATTGAATTGCTGACAAGCAACGGATACGACATATTACTTATTCTCGTAGAAAAGATTAAGAGAGATATGGCACAAACTTGAGAAAGTCTTCAACGATCCACCGGTAGAATTTGAAAAGCATGAATGCAAAGATATGATACACGAAGGAAGAAAACTCTTGAACGAACCACCGTAAGAATTTAAAAAGAACGAATAAAACATGAAGAACACCGGGAAGGATTAGCAAATGAACGAAGAAGCTTGAGGTGATTTAGTTACATGAGAACAAAGAGATCAAGAACTGATTAGAGGATAATTGATCGATGCACCGATAAGATTAGGAGAACGATAACTGAAAGCTGGGAAAGAATAATTATGAGATGATGGGCTCGGAGAATCAAACTGGAAATACTCTGAATTACTCCGGATGGGTGAAAAGAATATCTCACAACCGCAAATAATTATGAGAGGATGGCAACAAGCTAGAATCACGAATCTTGAAGAGAATGGAGCGAGATTGAGAGAAAAATTTTCTTCGGTCTTCCAATCTGAGAATGACGATGAGAAACACCACCATGAATTATTGAGGTACTCCGGAATTAAAATTGGAAAGGTTGAACCAACGATGAAAAGAATTTTGAAAGATCTGGGAGAAAGACATTTGACTGATGATAAATCATTCTTACGTCAAACTTCGAAAGAATTTATGCTAGCTCCGGGAAAAATTAGAAGAGTCAGGTAAGATCCTGGGAAAAGACCTGTGGGTTAGGGCCCACTACAAAAACACCGTTGAACAAATTAAAAGAGAGAATGCACCGGTTGAATTAAAAGACTTGAATGAGATAACAGCCTCGAGAAAGGTTGAACTGATCTTGAAAGACAAGACGAGCCTTCTGAGATCCCTTCAGCACTCCCGAACAAATGAAATAGCGAGAAAAGGATGATATTAAGAGGTGCACCGGTAAGAAAAGGTATTTGAAACGAGGAAAAAGGATATGATCCACAAAGCTTGACTTGGTTACACCGGAGAAGAAAAAGAATGAATAATGGTGCACTAGAAACTCCGTTAAAATCTTCATGAGAATCACTAGATAAGAATATTGACGGAAAAAGGATGGAGAGACTTCCCATCAATAAAAGGATACTTGAATAAGAAATCTGAATCGTTGAAGAAAAAGGGTGGGTGGGCGGGAAAAACAAAGGCAATTTGGAGACGGATGAAACAAACACCGTTGAGAAGAACTGGGATTGAATCTTGCGGATGTTGCAATGATCGGATCCACTTGAAGAGAAGCATACCGGTTAAAAGGGATTGACATGACAACTCGATGATCGAGAAGGATTAGTATTCACATAGGAGTATGAGAACACCGTTTAGGAAAGGTATGGAATCAACACTTGACTTCGAAGCAACTCGAATACCACAACTCAAAACAAAACAAAGGATTGGCTTGTAGAATAAGCCGGAACAAACATATGATAGAGATTTCGTCCGAAGTTTTCGTGGTGGAGCCTACACGGGCTCGATCGTACAGCACCATCATGTACAAGGCAGTGCACATGACATACGAAGCGTCCCCGAGTCGGCATAGCCAAGGACTCTTTAAGACACAATGAGACCACTGTAAAACCGACCGTGAATAGGCGGACCACTAGATGTCGAACCCGAATTTCATATCATACATCCATCGGAAAGATATCCTAAGAGCTACTTGAATTCCCACTTATAAACTCCCAAAACTTTTCCGGTTATGCAATCAGGTGTTGGGGATACAGGGGAAGCATAATATCTCACCCAAAACTAGCAAATCCTACATCCAGCTGTATCCATCCATCAACACATAACCAAGAAAAACTTCTGAAATCGTCTACCTCAACCTTCAAAAAGCATTCGTTATACAAGTTAAGGCAATACTCCGGAACTCCCGCCCCAGTACTGGGTGGCGTCGAGGTTATCTCACCAACGAACTGCATAAAAGAGATTTTCTATGTCCGCGTACTAAACTCAGGTATTCCAGAACTGCAACGATAAAATTATGACGACAACACCTCAGAGCTCAACTCCCCGGGACACTTCCACAAAACCCCTGACAGGAGGCACCAAGACAATGTTCTCGTCATAAAACCATCGGAACGATTCCAAGATACCCGCGTGATCCTAAAAAAATTTAGTGAAATTTGAGAAGAGAAGAGTCAAAACTCTACATCAGGATGCCTTACCAGAGCGATGAGGAGACTGGGAAGTAAAAAGAATTCCTAAACTCTCCGATATATAATTCCTAAATGACTCAAAACATTTTTCTAGACTCAACAACGGCTGCTAAAAATGATCAATCAGTGGGGGCTCCTAAGGTCGGGGAAGGCTCTGATACCAACTTGTAACGCCCTCGATGCGGCTATATCTCCCACGTGTCGAAGCACGACTTAGAAGCATAACCGCATTGAAAGCAATGTCGCAAGCGAGGTAATCTTCACACAACCCATGTAATACATAATGGAAAGAGATACATAGTTGGCTTACAATCGCCACTTCACATAATACATGAATAAAGCATTACATCATCCAAATACAATCAAGGTCCGACTACGGAACCAAAATAAAAGAAGAACCCCAAATGCGACAAAGGTCCCCGATCGACCCCAATTGGGCTCCACTACTGATCAACTGGAACGAAACAACACAAAGGACAAGATCTTCATCGAGCTCCTCCTGAGCTTGGTTGCGTCATCTGCACGGTCTCATCAGCACCTGCAAACTGGTTTTGGAAGTATCTGTGAGCCACGGGGACTCAGCAATCGCGCACCCTCGTGATCAAGACTATTTAAGCTTATGGGTAAGGTAAAGGTATGAGGTGGAGCTGCAGCAAGCGACTAGCATATATGGTGGCTAAACATACGCAAAAGAGAGCAAGAAGAGAAGGCAAAGCACGATCGAGAAACTATGATCAAGAAGTGATCCTAGAACAACCTACGTCAAGCATAACTCCAACACCGTGTTCACTTCCCGGACTCCGCCGGAAAGAGACCATCACGGTTACACACGCGGTTGATGCATTTTAATTAAGGTCAACTTCAGGTTTTCAACAACCGGACATTAACAAATTCCCATCTGCCCCATAACCGCGGGCACGGCTTTCGAAAGTTCATAACCCTGCAGGGGTGTCCCAACTTAGCCCATGACAAGCTCTCACGGTCAACGAAGGAATAGACCTCCTCCCGAGGCATTCCGATCAGACTCGGTATCCCGGTTCTACAAGACATCCTCGACAATGGTAAAACAAGTCCAGCAAAGCCCCCGATGTGTCGACATCCTGATTGGAGCTGCATATATCTCGTTCTCAGGGCAACACCGGATAGGTCAAGCTACGAGTAAAACCAGCCCTCAAGTTTCCCCGAGGTGGCCCCGCAGGCTGCCCATTTCGGACCAACACTTAGACAAGAACTGGCCCGGGGGGGGGGGAGGTTAAAATAAAGATGACCCTTGGGCTGGCCTAACCCAAGGGAAAAAGAGGCTAGGTGGCGAATGGTAAAACCAAGGTTGGGCCTTGCTGGAGGAGTTTTATTCAAAGCGAACTGTCAAGGGGTTCCCATTATAACCCAACCGCGTAAGGAACGCAAAATCCGGGAACATAACACCGATATGACGAAAACTAGGGCGGCAAGAGTGGAACAAAACACCAGGCATAAGGCCGAGCCTTCCACCCTTTACCAAGTATATAGATGCATTAATTAAATAAGATATATTGTGATATCCCAACAATAACATGTTCCAACAAGGGACAACATCTCCATGTTCCAACAAGGAACGAACTTCAATCTTCACCTGCAACTAACAACGCTATAAGAGGGGCTGAGCAAAGCGGTAACATAGCCAAACAACGGTTTGCTAGGACAAGGTGGGTTAGAGGCTTGGTTCAACAATATAGGAGGCATGATAAGCAAGTGGTAGGTATCGCAGCATAGGCATAGCAAAAGAGCGAGCAACTAAGCAAGCAAAGATAGAAGTGATTTCGAGGGTATGATCATCTTGCCTGAGATCCCGCAAGGAATATGAACGAGTCCATGAAGAAGACAAATGGACGTAGACGAACGAATCCTCACAACACAACGTTATCGGAACCAACCCGAAGGAGAAAACACCGGAAAGAAGCACACAACATAGTAAACAACCAACACATGAACATGGTATGATATGCGGGATGCGGTATGCGATGCATATGCATGATTTGCAAGGGAATGCATGAACCTGTCCTCAACATGGAAATCCAAGTGTGCCACTGGAAAGGTGTGATGAAATCGCTTGAAAACGATATAAAGATCACCGGAATCGGAGTTATGGTTTGGAAATGGCAAGCAATTCAAATATGACAACGGTCTGCGATAAACAGCAAGTAGCCATCTAAATGCAACAAGATGAACATGCTACAGCACCCAAACATGGCAACAAAATACATGGTAGGGATCCATTCATGATGCTTAACAAAAGACAAGCACTGAGCTACGGCCAATTCATCCATTACAGGTTCAAATAAGCATGGCAAAAATGCATTTGACAAATAGATTTCAGACTTAGTGAAATTAACATAAGCCTGGAATTTCAGATCAGATAGCACTCTTCGGAGCATGAAAACTATATGCTACAGGACCTGAACATGGCAAAGTAAAGCATGGCATGGAGCTACTCAAAGAGCTTAACAAAAGTCCCTTAGTGACCTTGAGCCAAGAGGGATCAGAAAATACATTTGCAAGCATGTGAACATGGAAAAACATAATCAGTTCTCAGACTTAATGAAAACTGGAGCATGCTGAAACAGATATCAAGTAGGCATGTTTACGAGCTCGATGCACTCACTACAGAGCATGGCATGACAACCTAAGCACAGACCCAACAAGAATACACATTATATAAGCTATACATGGCAAGAATAACAACATAGCATGCATGGATCAACTTCAACATCATCGGCAAAATCGCTAACAAGTAGACAATCTGCCCAGATTCACGAAATAGCAAAAGTAGAGCTCGATTGACTCAAGCTAGGGTACTCCATAATTGCAAACAAAGGCATGGATGGATAGAGCACTACAAGATTAACAAATCATCCTTACTGATCATCCTCAAAGAGGCACGGATCACTAGGAAACAATATGAACATATGGAATATTGAGATAAACAGATCAAGGACTTAGTGGAAATGCTAAGTCCCTGAAATCAGCATTAACGAATGCACCACTTTGCAAGCTTGTGCTAGTCACCACACACATCACAAAAATACATGGATGGCACCTCTGGAAAGATGACAAAGCATATAACAAAACACATGTAGAGCTCAGGGGCATATCATGCACACATTAATCATGGCAAAAATGACAAATATCTAGATGGAGCAGCAGATCTGACAATTAACTCAAGTAGCACTCTTCTAACAGCATTTCGGGCATCAAGATAAACTCAAATGAAAATGATGCAATGAGATGAAATGATGTGCTCTCTGAGATGAACATTTTGATATGCTATATGCCCAAAATGGACCTACATATGCAGAGATATAGCATGATGAAAAACACCAATTATTAGGGTTTGGGACGAAAAAGTCAACCCAAATTTTGGATCTGGATCTGGAGTTCCTCGCGGGCACTGTAGCAGTTGCGAAGCCCGAGGTTCGCCGGAGACCTGTCGCCAGAGAGGAAGAGCAGCACGGCGGCCGGAGTTGCGAGGGAGGCCGGAGGGGCTCGCCGGGAACGGATCCGGCCATGGGGATGCGGGACGGCGAGGTGGGGCAGCAACCGAGCCCTCGGGGCGGTGCGGGTGCGCTTGGCGAGGTGGCCAGCGACGAGCCGGCGATGGCGCGCGACGGCCTGAGCAGGGAGGCGGGCGGCGGCCGGTGAAGAAGAAGCGGGCGCGGGCGTGCGGAGGCGGCGGCCCGGGCGCGCGGTGGAGAGGGCCCGGTGCAGGCCGAGCGGGCCTCGCGCAGGAGGTGGCCGGCGACGCCACGTGGCACTCAGGGATTGGCCGCGGTCACCGGCGTGGGCATGTCCAGCCGAAACGTACACGTTCGGCGGCGGAAGAGATGAAAATTAGGGTTAGGGTGGTTTTGGATCTGGAATTTTCGGGGAGGAGACCATTTTATAGGTAGAGGGAGCTAGGAGAGTCCAAATGAGGTGCGGTTTTCGGCCACGCGATCGTGATCGAACGACCGAGATGATGGAGAAGGTTTAGGTGGGTTTTGGGCCACTTTGGAAGGGTGTTGGGCTGCAACACACACGAGGCCTTTTCGGTCCCTCGGTTAACCGTTGGAGTATCAAACGAAGTCCAAATGGTACGAAACTTGACAGGAGGTATATGGGTAGTAAACCAAGGCCGCATGACAAGTCTCGGTCCAATCCAGAAATGTTTAATCCCCACACATGAGAAGAAGGCAGAAATGACCACCGGAGGAGATTGGAGCACCGGATTGCAAAACGGACAACGGGGAAAATGCTCGAATGCATGAGACGAACACATATGCAAATGCAATGCACATGATGACATGATATGCAATGCATGACACACAAGCAATGACAAGGCAACAACAGCGAATAACTGGACGACACCTGGCACATCAGTCTCAGGGCGTTACAACACTCCACCACTACGAGAGGATCTCGTCCCGAGATCTAGAATGGCACCGGAGGGACAATGGAAGAGAAAAGAAAAGAGGTAAAAACTAAGTTGCTTCTTTGACAAACGAGTGAGACCAAAGAACCTTGGAATTAATAAACCATTTAAAGAAAGAATGCAATGAAGAAGAACCAAGTTGAAAGCACCCCGGTACGGAAGAGTAAGAAGGAAGAACAAATTCGGACAACACTTCGGTTGAAAAGAGATGAAAGACTTGATAAAGCGAAACGGACTTGAGCAACAGGGCACAACACTCCGGTTAAATGGATAGGCATGAAAAGAACATGATCCTGACAAAACGAAAAGATGGGTTGAAGAGAGCAACATCACAAAGCCTCCGGAACAAAAGTAAGAATGGAATGGGATGAACGAAGGGAAACAAGATCTCGAGGGAGAACATTTACAACAAATGCTAGAACGGAGTTGTTGGAAAACCAAAAACAAAAAGAATAAGCTTGATATGGTCTTATGGAATACATCTCGTATTATGAGGTGACAACCTGCCGCTAACAAAATCAAAGATTGGATTGATATCAACAAGGAGGCGAGAAACTTATTCACCGGGAGGATAATTGGAGAACTTGGGTCATTATAAGCACCATGGATAGCAACAATTCTCCGGGAATGCTTTAGGTGAAAATATACCCCAAGATAATTCCAATGATGAGATTGATGTATTTAAAATATCTCATTCTTGACAACATGTGAATCATGAAAAATGAACTCAAATTATCAAGAATGACATAATACCACCTCCGATAATATGGTAGAAAGAATTTGCACTCCGTATTACAATATGAATAATCTCAAGCACCTTAGAAAAGAATCTTGATGAACGCTTCGAGAAGGAAATAAATCCTTGATGAACCATCATGTAGAACCTTCATGAGAACTCTGGAAATAAAAGAAATGATCAATCGAAATGGAGGATGAAAAGAATAAGGTTGACGCCTTGGAATGGTTCAATGAATCTCAGTGGAGATGTAATTGAAAAAGGTTGGAACTCCAGGAAAAGAGAAGATGAAAACAATTCAAACCAAGAATTTTGATGGACCTCCGGAATAAGGAATTAAACAGTTGGATGAAGCAAGAATAAGAATTACGTTATGCGTATCCTTCACCAATTGAATTGCTGACAAGCAACGGATACGACATATTACTTATTCTCGTAGAAAAGATTAAGAGAGATATGGCACAAACTTGAGAAAGTCTTCAACGATCCACCGGTAGAATTTGAAAAGCATGAATGCAAAGATATGATACACGAAGGAAGAAAACTCTTGAACGAACCACCGTAAGAATTGAAAAAGAACGAATAAAACATGAAGAACACGGGGAAGGATTAGCAAATGAACGAAGAAGCTTGAAGGGATTTAGTTACATGAGAACGAAGAGATCAAGAACTGATTAGCGGATAATTGATCGATGCACCGATAAGATTAGGAGAACGATAACTGAAAGCTGGGAAAGAATAATTATGAGATGATGGGCTCGGGAGAATCAAACTGGAAATACTCTGAATTACTCCGGATGGGTGAAAAGAATATCTCACAATCGCAAATAATTATGAGAGGATGGCAACAAGCTAGAATCACGAATCTTGAAGAGAATGGAGCAAGATTGAGAGAAAAATCTTCTTTGGTCTTCCAATCTGAGAATGACGATGAGAAACACCACCATGAATTATTGAGGTACTCCGGAATTAAAATTGGAAAGGTTGAACCAATGATGAAAAGAATTTTGAAAGATCTTGGAGAAAGATATTTGACTGATGATAAATCATTCTTACGTCAAACTTCAAAAGAATTTAGGCTAGCTCCGGGAAAAATTAGAAGAGTCAGGTAAGATCCTGGGAAAAGACCTGTGGGTTAGGGCCCACTAAAAAAACACCGTTGAACAAATTAAAAGAGAGAATGCACCGGTTGAATTAAAAGACTTGAATGAGATAACAGCCTCGAGAAAGGTTGAACTGATCTTGAAAGACAAGACGAGCCTTCTGAGATCCCTTCAGCACTCCCGAACAAATGAAATAGCAAGAAAAGGATGATATTAAGAGGTGCACCGGTAAGAAAAGGTATTTGAAACGAGGAAAAAGGATATGATCCACAAAGCTTGACTTGGTTACACCGGAGAAGAAAAAGAATGAATAATGGTGCACTAGAAACTCCGTTAAAATCTTCATGAGAATCACTAGATAAGAATATTGACGGAAAAAGGATGGAGAGACTTCCCATCAATAAAAGGATACTTGAATAAGAAATCTGAATCGTTGAAGAAAAAGGGTAGGTGGGCGGGAAAAACAAAGGCAATTTGGAGACGGATGAAACAAACACCATTGAGAAGAACTGGGATTGAATCTTGCGGATGTTGCAATGATCGGATCCACTTGAAGAGAAGCATACCGGTTAAAAGGGATTGACATGACAACTCGATGATCGAGAAGGATTAGTATTCACATAGGAGTATGAGAACACCGTTTAGGAAAGGTATGGAATCAACACTTGACTTCGAAGCAACTCGAATACCACAACTCCAAACAAAACAAAGGATTGGCTTGCAGAATAAGCCGGAACAAACATATGATAGAGATTTCGTCCGAATTTTTCATGGTGGGGCCTACACGGGCTCGATCGTACAACACCATCATGTACAAGGCAGTGCACATGACATACGAAGCGTCCCCGAGTCGGCATAGCCAAGGACTCTTTAAGACACAATGAGACCACTGTAAAACCGACCGTGAATAGGCGGACCACTAGACGTCGAACCCCAATTTCATATCATACATCCGTCGGAAAGATATCCTAAGAGCTACTTGAATTCCCACTTATAAACTCCCAAAACTTTTCCGGTTATGCAATCAGGTGTTGGGGATATAGGGGAAGCATAATATCTCACACAAAACTAGCAAATCCTACATCCAGCTGTATCCATCCATCAACACATAACCAAGAAAAACTTCTGAAATCGTCTACCTCAACCTTCGAAAAGCATTCGTTATACAAGTTAAGGCAATACTCCCGAACTCCCGCCCCAGTACTGGGTGGCGTCGAGGTTATCTCACCAACGAACTGCATAAAAGATATTTTCTATGTCCGCGTACTAAACTCAGGTATTCCAGAACTGCAACGATAAAATTATGACGACAACACCTCAGATCTCAACTCCCCGGGACACTTCCACAAAACCCCTGACAGGAGGCACCAAGACAATGTTCTCGTCATAAAACCATCGAAACGATTCCAAGATACCCGCGTGATCCTAAAAAAATTAGTGAAATTTGAGAAGAGAAGAGTCAAAACTCTACATCAGGATGCCTTACCAGAGCGATGAGGAGACTAGGAAGTAAAAAGAATTCCTAAACTCTCCGATATATAATTCCTAAATGACTCAAAACATTTTTCTAGACTCAACAACGGCTGCTAAAAACAATCAATCAGTGGGGGCTCCTAAGGTCGGGGAAGGCTCTGATACCAACTTTTAACGCCCTCGATGCGGCTATATCTTCCACGTGTCGAAGCACGACTTAGAAGCATAACCGCATTCAAAGCAATGTCGCAAGCGAGGTAATCTTCACACAACCCATGTAATACATAAGGGAAAGAGATACATAGTTGGCTTACAATCGCCACTTCACATAATACATGAATAAAGCATTACATCATCCAAATACAATCAAGGTCCGACTATGGAACCAAAATAAAAGAAGAACCCCAAATGCGACAAAGGTCCCCGATCGACCCCAATTGGGCTCCACTACTGATCAACTGGAACGAAACAACACAAAGGACAAGATCTTCATCGAGCTCCTCCTGAGCTTGGTTGCGTCATCTGCACGGTCTCATCGGCACCTGCAAACTGGTTTTGGAAGTATCTGTGAGCCACGGGGACTCAGCAATCGCGCACCCTCGCGATCAAGACTATTTAAGCTTATGGGTAAGGTAAAGGTATGAGGTGGAGCTGCAGCAAGCGACTAGCATATATGGTGGCTAAACATACGCAAAAGAGAGCGAGAAGAGAAGGCAAAGCACGATCGAGAAACTATGATCAAGAAGTGATCCTAGAACAACCTACGTCAAGCATAACTCCAACACCGTGTTCACTTCCCGGACTCCGCCGGAAAGAGACCATCACGGTTACACACGCGGTTGATGCATTTTAATTAAGGTCAACTTCAAGTTTTCTACAACCGGACATTAACAAATTCCCATCTGCCCCATAACCGCGGGCACGGCTTTCGAAAGTTCATAACCCTGCAGGGGTGTCCCAACTTAGCCCATGACAAGCTCTCACGGTCAACGAAGGAATAGACCTCCTCCCGAGGCATTCCGATCAGACTCAGTATCCCGGTTCTACAAGACATCCTCGACAATGGTAAAACAAGTCCAGCAAAGCCCCCGATGTGTCGACATCCTGATTGGAGCTGCATATATCTCGTTCTCAGGGCAACACCGGATAGGTCAAGCTACGAGTAAAACCAGCCCTCAAGTTTCCCCGAGGTGGCCCCGCAGGCTGCCCATTTCAGACCAACACTTAGACAAGAACTGGCCCGGGGGGGTTAAAATAAAGATGACCCTTGGGCTCGCCTAACCCAAGGGAAAAAGAGGCTAGGTGGCGAATGGTAAAACCAAGGTTGGGCCTTGCTGGAGGAGTTTTATTCAAAGCGAACTGTCAAGGGGTTCCCATTATAACCCAACCACGTAAGGAACGCAAAATCCGGGAACATAACACCGATATGACGGAAACTAGGGCGGCAAGAGTGGAACAGAACACCAGGCATAAGGCCGAGCCTTCCACCCTTTACCAAGTATATAGATGCATTAATTAAATAAGATATATTATGATATCCCAACAATAACATGTTCCAACAAGGGACAACATCTCCATGTTCCAACAAGGAACGAACTTCAATCTTCACCTGCAACTAACAACGCTATAGGAGGGGCTGAGCAAAGCGGTAACATAGCAAAACAACGGTTTGCTAGGACAAGGTGGGTTAGAGGCTTGGTTCAACAATATAGGAGGCATGATAAGCAAGTGGTAGGTATCGCAGCATAGGCATAGCAAAAGAGCGAGCAACTAAGCAAGCAAAGATAGAAGTGATTTCGAGGGTATGATCATCTTGCCTGAGATCCCGCAAGGAAGAAGAACGAGTCCATGAAGAAGACAAACGGACGTAGACGAACGAATCCTCACAACACGAAGTTATCGGAACCAACCCGAAGGAGAAAACACCGGAAAGAAGCACACAACATAGTAAACAACCAACACATGAACATGGTATGATATGCGGGATGCGGTATGCGATGCATATGCATGATTTGCAAGGGAATGCATGAACCTGGCCTCAACATGGAAATCCAAGTGTGCCACTGGAAAGGTGAGATGAAATCGCTTGAAAATGATATAAAGATCACCGGAATCGGAGTTATGGTTTGGAAATGGTAAGCGATTCGAATATGACAACGGTCTGCGATAAACAGCAAGTAGCCATCTAAATGCAACAAGATGAACATGCTACAGCACCCAAACATGGCAACAAAATACATGACAAGGATGCATTCATGATGCTTAACAAAAGACTAGCACTGAGCTACGGCCAATTCATCCATTAACAGGTTCAAACAAGCATGGCAAAAATGCATTTGACAAACAGATTTCAGACTTAGTGAAATTAACACAAGCCTGGAATTTCAAATCAGATAGCACTCTTCAGAGCATGAAAACTATATGCTACAGGACCTGAACATGGCAAAGTAAAGCATGGCATGTAGCTACTCAAAGGTATTAACAAAAGTCCCTTAGTGACCTTGAGCCAAAAGGGATCAGAAAATACATTTGCAAGCATGTGAACATGCCAAAAACATAATCAGTTCTCAGACTTAGTGAAAACTGGAGCATGCTGAAACAGATATCAAGTAGGCATGTTTACGAGCTCGATGCACTCACAAGAGAGCATGGCATGACAACCTAAGCATACACCCAATACGAATACACATTATACAAGCTAGACATGGCAAGAACAACAACATAGCATGCATGGATCAACTTCAACATCATCGGCAAAATCGCTAAGAAGTAGACAATCTGCCCAGATTCACGAAATAGCAAAAGTAGAGCTCGATTGACTCAAGCTAGGGTGCTCCATAATTGCAAACAAAGGCATGGATGGATAGAGCACTACAAGATTAATAAATCATCCTTACTAGTCATCCTCAAAAGAGGCATGGATCACAAGGAAACAATATGAACATATGGCATATTGAGATAAACAGATCAAGGACAGTGGAAATGCCAAGTCCCTGAAATCAGCATTAACGAATGCACCACTTTGCATGCTTGTGCTAGTCACCACACACATCACAAAAATACATGGATGGAACCTCTGGAAAGATGACAAAGCATATAACAAAACACATGTAGAGCTCAGGGGCATATCATGCACACATTAATCATGGAAAAAATGACAAATATCTAAATGGAGCAGCAGATCTGACAATTAACTCAAGTAGCACTCTTCTAACAACATTTCAGGCATCAAGATGAACTCAAATGAAAATGATGCAATAAGATGAAATGATGTGCTCTCTGAGATGAACATTTTGATATGCTATATGCCCAAAACGGACCTACGGATGCTTAGATATAGCTTGATGAAAAATGCCAATTATTAGGGTTTGGGACGAAAAAGTCAACCCGAATTTTGGATCTGGATCTGGAGTTCCTCGCTGGCACTGTAGTAGTTGTGAAGCCCGAGGTTCGCTGGAGACCTATCGCCGGAGAGGAAGAGCAGCACGGCGGCCGGAGTTGCGAGGGAGGCCGGAGGGGCTCACCGGGAACGGATTCGACCATGGGGACGCGGGACGACGAGGTGGGGCAGCAACCGAGGCCTCGGGGTAGCGCGGGCGCGCTTGGTGAGGTGGCCGGCGACGAGCCGGCGATGGCGTGCGGCAGCCTGAGCAGGGAGGCGGGCGGCTTCCAATGAAGAAGAAGCGGGCGCGGGCGTGCGGAGGTGGCGGCCCGGGCGCGCGGTGGAGAGGGCCCGGTGCAGGCCAAGCGGGCCTCGCGCAGGAGATGGCCGGCGACGCCACGTGGCACTCAGGGATTGGCCATGGTCGCCGGCGCGGGCGTGTCCGGCCGAAATGGACACGTCCGGCGGCGGAAGAGATGTAAATTAGGGTTAGGGTGGTTTTGGATCCGGAATTTTCGGGGAGGAGACCATTTTATAGGTAGAGGGAGCTGGGAGAGTCCAAATGAGGTGCGGTTTTCAGCCACGCGATCGTGATCGAACGACCGAGATGATGGAGAAGGTTTAGGTGGGTTTTGGGCCACTTTGGAAGGGTGTTGGGCTGCAACACACACGAGGCCTTTTCGGTCCCTCGGTTGACCGTTGGATTATCAAACAAAGTCCAAATGGTACGAAACTTGACAGGCGGTCTACGGGTAGTAAACCAAGGCCGCATGACAAGTCTCGGTTCAATCCGGAAATGTTTAATCCCCACACATGAGAAGAAGGTAGAAATGAGCACCGGAGGAGATTGGAGCGCCAGATTGCAAAACGGACAACGGGGAAAATGCTCGAATGCATGAGACGAACACATATGCAAATGCAATGCACATGATGACATGATAGGCAATGCATGACACGCAAGCAATGACAAGGCAACAACAGTGAATAACTGGACGACACCTGGCACATCAGTCTCGGGGCGTTACATATGTATCGGGGCAAGGGGAGGTTTCTCTCCCCATACCGATTCACTCGCCCCTCTCTCCTCTCTCTCTCAGGCGACAAACAGGTAGCAGAGGGCTGCCGCTGGTCCGCCGCCTCCGGGTCGTCTTCCATCTTTTTGTCCGGTGGAATCGATCCCCACCCCTTACTCTTGACATGGATGTCGGTATTGCCCACATTCTTCTCCTTGTTGGTTCTAGTTTTTGGATCCAGGCTTAGGGCAATATCTGTTGCATTCTTTGATTTTTGGCCAAATCGGGGCTTGAGTAGGATGTAGAAGACTGCTAGAGTAGGTGGATTGAAGATTTAACCGCGAATATTTGAATTTGGCATCTCCGGTACTACCGGATCTCCCCGTGGAAGTAGTCAGCCCCTTGACATTCCCCTCGAGCGGTACTACCGCTTGTAGGCGGTAGTACCGTTGGGAAGCGCGGTACTAGCGCTCAGTGATTCCAACTTCGGATTTTGTTCGTTCCATCTTCACTCTTGTGTTATCTTTTTCTCTTGGCTTATGCAATTTGTCTTCTTCGTGTTCTTGTGTGTGTGTGTGTTCCAGGTGGTAGTAGCTCTGGGCATCAATCTCATTGCAAGAACCCCGCCCGTACTGTTGGCTCCAAGCACTACCGCTCTATCAATGTGTCAGTGGACAGCACCGTGCGAGAGAGTGCCTCTGTGCTTGCGCATGGCTCTAGTGAGCAGCTGTGGCACCCCGGCTCAGAGCAACCGGTTTACCATGCATTGCCAGCCGAGACCATGTCTTTTGGCAACACACAACATCTTGGTACAGAAAACTACCGCTTTATTGATGCTAGCGGATAAAGGTTTACATTACAACAGCTAGCGAGGCCAAGCGGCACACACGGTGCGGCTGAACAATATGTACATTCTTTAGTGAACATAAAGGCCTCGATCATAACAACTACGCGGCAGCGGAACAACGTCGTAGTGGAAGCTCCATAGCACAGGGACACCGATGTGGACACGATCTAGACTCGGACAACACTCCTCTCCAACAAGACTTTCCTGAAATCTGGCATGACACACTAATTCAGTACATTGAATGTACTTGCAAGCTCACAACAGACATAAACATAATGACAAAAAATATCATGATATTTAACCAATAATTAATAATGCAACAATATATTCCACATGATGTGACTATATTCTTATGAGGAAAAATCCCTCTTACCAACGGCGATCACTTCCTGGATCACCACCGTACCAACCTCACAATCTTAACCATGAATATCTCGTGATCCTTCCGGCGATCACAACCTCGGCCCATACTAGGTCTAAAACAATGATCCTTCTGGCGATCACAACCACGAGCCATACTAGGTCTAAAACAATGATCCTTCTGGCGATCACAACCACGACTAACACTTGGTCCTGTCCGACCCGATGGCCTTCCCGCCATCCTCAACAGTGCAGAGTTCATAACTTAGTGTGCAAGTTTTATTAAATGTTGACCCATGGTGTGACCTACTTTCGAGCGTGTCCGTAACCGTGGACTCGGCTATCGATAGATTAATACACTCTGCAGAGGTAGTGCACTGTACCCACACCACAAAACCCATGGCATCGTACTCCCATTCGGGTGGACCAACAGCATTCCGATGAAACCACTTCATTGCTATGACACTCTCTTGGCCACTCTGACCCACTCCCAACTGGGCTAGTCCTGGGTGGCCCTATGTCTACCAAAGACACAACGACCACTGTCATTGCTACGGGGACCGGTACCAAAAATCTCAACAATGGGCACACAAGGTTATGTTTGCTTACCGGTCCAGGGTACCGCACGCCAATAACCTTCCCTAGTTGGAGGCACCGACCAGAGGCATGAGAATGGACCGAATAAAGGCCTTCCCATACAGGCAAATGTGGTTGCACTGGGAAAACTCGATTCAGTGGCAGCATGACCCGGTCAACGATATATTCAAGTTGTATTATTATTAGGTTCAACTTAAATTGAAAATAATTGGTGTCATAGTATGCCATGAAGTGCAACAATAACATATGCATCACATATTAACGGAAAAGATTGAGTCAACTATATCCACACTAAGCATAACCATCAACAACTCTTGACACTTCTCTGGTCAATATTAAACCTCACGTAAAAAAGAATCTTTTCTAACAAATTTTATCATTTTTCTCATGCAAGAAAAATAACTTCAATTAATTACTTATATCCATAACCATATTATTTCTTTCATAGCAAAAATTAATTCCAGTCTCTTTATCAACTTAGTTGGCTCTAAACTTTCTGTAACACAAGCATATTAACTTGAACAAGCACTTAACAGAATATAAATAACACAATAATGATCTATATGCATGGATTAAATCATTCATTCAAGTAGGAAAAACACAAATATTACAATGGCACCATGAAAATGTTGTTGTGGCTTGCCTTAATGCAGATGAGGGTCACAAGCCTCCCGGTGATCCTTAAGACAAGCCTCACTACTCTGAAAACAATTACAAACACAAAAAGAAAACATCAAGAACCCTTCTGAAATTCACCAGAAAATCTACGCAGTAGGGGAAAATCCCATTTTTGGTGAGCTGCTAGATTTCTTTGCAAAGAACACAATGCAAAAAAGAATCAATTCATTTGGACTTATGGTTGAAAAGTTATAGCTGTTTGAAGCTCTCTGGATAAATATGAATTTGAATTTAAATAAACAGACTTGAGGGGGTGACGTTGAAGGCGTAAAGCCTTGGGGCGCCACCACTCATACAGCTTCGTGCACGTACTGAGTGGCTGGCTAGCGTGCCCCGCTAGTCAGATGAGGGGGAGAGGGGAAATGAGACAGGGGGCGGCGCGGCTTCGCCGGAGCAAACGCCGGCGATGAGGGCTCCTTGGCCAAAACGAGAGGGAGGGATCGAGAGAGGAGACTGAGGCGCACCTGCCTGTACCCGTAGAGTGGCTAGGGGTGGTCGGACGGCGTCGAAATCTTCCTCTCTAGTGGAGACAGGAAGCAGAGCTCGCCGGAGACGAAGACGACGGCGAGCAGAGGCGACTCTTGGGCTCCAACCGGGCGGAACAGCAACACCGCAGAGTGGCGGAGGCCCTCGAAGGGTTGCCTAGGCCTGGGAGGGGCCGGAGCTACGGGGACGACCCGAGGGGATCGCCGGCAAGCTCGAGCTCGGGGACGGTGGCTTGCCCGGCCGCTCTACGGTCCTCTACTAGGTTGTGTAGTGTGTGGGAGTGGTGGATGATGCTCGAGGAGGCTGGGGGAGGGCTCTCTTTATAGCCGAGCGTCGAGGGGGTTCGGGCTCCGCCGGTGGACACCTGGACACGGCGCCTGGTGATGAGCGGCATTAATGAGAGAGGTAGAAGGAGATGGAGCTCACGCGGGGACTGTGGGCGAACGGGGACGAGCACAGGGGCACTAGGGTGATTACGAGCACAGTGCGCACCGCACTGTTTCATTTGCCGGACCGTGCCCATGCTCGCTGCGGCGAGCTATGGCGTCGGTGAGTGCCAGGGGAGAGTTAATGGGGCTAATACGAAGATGGTGGCACCATTTGGCACACTTAGGCAGGCGGGGAAGCGAGCACGCGATCAACAGAGGCCCGGGCACGTCGTAGAGCGCGTCAGCCGCATGCCAGCACGCCTGGACGAACACGGTCACTGCATGAACTCTGACCTCATGCCGACCTAAGCCCAAACTTCATGTCTGGCATGTTGTTTGTGGTAGTTTTGAATGTTACCACGCTTTGGTTTGGATCCAGACGCAGTAGAAAAGATTTCACAAGCCTAGTAAGTTTCTGATCAGTAACTTTGAGAGCTTACTGTGGTCAAACGGCTGGGAGTTCGGAGCTGAGTTTTGGAGGGTAGCAATCATCTACTAAGGTGATGATGCACAAGAAAAATCATCCCCAAAGGAGCAAGTAAAATGGTAGTTGCTGTAGAAACTACCATTTCTGTCCAAAACAGAAAGTATTTTCTGTAGCAAAAATATTCCAAAAAGTCATGCAATATTTTTGCTCAGGAAGGTTCCCTAGGGTTTCAAGAATATTTGTGAATTTTCTCAGATTTTTGTGGGCAAGAAAAATTGGGGTTGCTTTGGAGCACATTGATCTAGCTAGGATTTAAGAGAGGGAAATGTATTTTTCATTAAGGAAAAATATTCTAAATATTATTTTGAGATGAACCAGAGGGGGAATGATGGTTAGAGAGGGAAATGGGACACTTGGGTGAAAGCCAATGGGTACCCAAGTGTTTAAGTCCATATGAAAGGATTCAAAAACTCCAAATATCAAAATCAATCCACTGAAAATCACGCAAATAAAGGAGGGCAAAAACCAGGCTGTCACAAACCTCCGCCACTTAGAATGAATCTCGTCCTCGAGATTCGGTTGCTTGGGAAAACCATTCTGGATAATGTGTCTTGAGAAACTCTTCCCGTTCCCACGTGGATTCTAACTCTGTGTGATGCTCCCACTAAACCTTGTAGAACTTTCTTACTTTGCTGCCAGTGACCCTTTCCATCTGATCCAAAATTTTAACCGGCCTCTCTTCATATGTTAAGTCCTTTTCCAACTCTACCTCAGTCATAGCAGTCTTTATCTCAGGGGGCGATATGCATCGCCTCAACTATGAAACGTGAAACACGCTGTGTACGTCCGACAATTCAGGGGGTAGTTCTAACTGATATGCAATAGTACCCACTCGTGACATAAATGGAAATGGACCAATAAATCTGGGTGCCAACTTTCCATGAGTCTGAAATCTCTTGACTCCTTTCATAGGTGTGACTCGGAGGTATACTTGTTCTCCAGGTTCAAAACTGATCTGTCGGTGCTTTGCATCATAGTAACTCTTCTGTCGGGATTTGGCCAATTGCAATCTGTCTCGGATTTCCTTAACTTGTTTCTCAGCTTCCATCATGAGATCTGTTCCGAAGATATAGCTATCTCCGGTTTGAGACCAATTTAATGGAGTGCGGCACTTACGGCCATACAAACCCTCATATGGTGACATTTTTAGGCTGGTCTGGAAGCTGTTGTTATAAGAGAATTCGGCATATGGCAGACAGTCTTCCCATTTAGATCCTTGGGCCAAAGCACAAGCTCGCAACATATCTTAAAGTATTTGGTTCACCCGCTCTGTCTATCCATCGGTTTGGGGATGATAAGCGGTACTATATTTCAGGGTTGTCCCCAAGGCTTGATGGAGGCGTGACCAAAAAGTGGAGGTAAAAGGTGAACCTCGGTCAGAAGTGATGGTTCGGGGTACTCCATGCAGACTGGCTATTCTGGATACATACAGCTGTGCAAGTTGATCCGCTCGATATGTGGTTCTAATCGGGATAAAGTGAGCAACCTTGGTTAAGGTGTCCACTATGACCCAGATTGCATCATTGCCTCACGGAGTTTTAGGTAGTCCTGTGATGAAATCCATGCAGACATCATCCCATTTCCATTGTGAGACTGGCAGGGGTTGGAGAAGTCTGGCTGGCTTCTGATGGTCTGCCTTTACCTTGTTGCATATGTCGCAACAGGCTACAAAATAAGCAATGTCTTTCTTCATCCCATCCCACCAAAATACTTGTCGTAGATCTTCGTACATTTTCGTACCTCTAGGGTGGATAGAATACGAAGATTCATGTGCTTCCGACAGGATTTTCTGCTTTATATCCGCCTGATTTGGTACACAAATTCTTCCACGGAATCGGAGAGTACCAAATTGATCCTTTGAGAAATCTGCAGTCTGCCCTGCTACCATATTCTTGGCACGTTTCTGCAGAATGGTGTCATCTGGCTGTGCCTTGCGGATCTCTTCTTCAAGGGTGGGAGCGACTTCCAAAATATTAGTAAGGCCAGCATCAACTATGCCTAGGTTGAGTTGAGAAATCTCCTGTTGAAGTTCAGGAGGCAAGGATTCCAATATGACACTCAGGCTGACAGGCTTTCGACTGAATGCATCGACGACCACGTTGGCCTTACCTGGGTGGTAATTTATTCCAAGATCATAATCCTTGACTAACTCAAGCCACCTTCGTTGACGGAGATTTAAATCTGGCTGAGTAAATATATACTTGAGACTTTCGTGATCGGTAAAAATTTGGCACCTCTTCCCGATGAGATAGTGTCTCCAAAATTTTAGAGCATGAAGCACCGCTGCTAATTCCAAATCATGAGTGGGATAATTTCCCTTGTGGGGTCGTAGCTGTCGTGATGCATAGGCCACCACCTTGCCGTCTTGCATAAGTACGCATCCAAGTCCTTGTCTGGAGGCGTCGCAGTACACATCAAAACCGCGGTAGATATCTGGAAGGGTTAACACTGGTGCAGTCGTCAGCCGTGTCTTTAGCTTATTAAAAGTTTTCTCACAGTCCTCAGTCCATTCAAACTTCTTATCCTTTTTGAGCAGCTCCGTCATGGGTTTAGCAATCTTGGAAAACCCTTCAATGAAACGACGGTAATACCCGACTAATCCAAGAAAACTCCGGATCTGCGATACGGTTGTGGGTGGCAACCAATCGAGCACATCCTTTACTTTGCTTGGTCCACAGCTATACCTTCGGCAGATAACACACGTCCAAGGAATCCAACCTGCTTGAGCCAAAATTCACATTTACTGAATTTGGCGTATAGCTGATGGTCACGAAGTCGTTGTAACACTGCCCGGAGGTGTTCCTTGTGATCTTCTTCACTCCTTGAGTAAATAAGTATGTCATTGATGAAGACTACCATGAACTTATCGAGGAAGTCCATGAATACCTTGTTCATCATATGCATGAAGAAAGCAGGGGCGTTGGTGAGACCAAAGGACATAACTGGATATTCATAAAGATCGTACCGAGTGGTAAAGGTGGTCTTAGGAATATCCTCCTTTTTAATCTTGAGCTGATGATATCCAGTCCGTAAATCAACCTTGGAGAATACTTTGGCCCCACTGAGTTGATCAAACAAGTCATCGATCCTTGGTAGCGGATATTTATTTTTGATGGTGACATCGTTCAGCTAACGGTAATACACACACATGTGGAGGCTGCCATCCTTTTTGTCCATGATCATAGCAGGTGATCCCCATGGTGAAGATCTGGGACGGATATATCCTTTCTGGAGCATTTCATTAAGTTGTTTCTTTAGTTCCACTAATTCTGATGAGGGCATCCAGTAATACTTCTTGTATAACGGTGCGGTTCCAGGCACAAGATCTATTGCAAACTCAAGCTCTCAATCTGGTGGCATGCCTGGTAGCTCTTCTGGAAATACATCAGGAAACTCACTGACCATAGGAATTAATTCCAATTCAGCCACAACGGTGAAGGCCATTTCTTTCTTGGGTATGCTTCTGCGAGCATAGCATTTGGTAGTCTACCCCTTTTGACTGGTCAAAGTGACTTCTCGGGTCACGCAATTTATGCATACTTGGTATTGAGTCAGCCAATTCATACCCAAGATAATGTCTAGTTTAGCAGACTCAATAATTATCAAAGAAGTTGAAAAGCAGACTTCGTTGATATTGATTTCCAGATTATGGCAGACCAGATTGCTCTTGATTAAGGATCCCAGGGTTTGTACCAGCATATTCTTGCCCAAAAGCGAACTAGGAAATTTGTTTTGGGCAACAAAACTCCGAGAGATAAAAGAGTGGGAAGCCGCAGAGTCAAATAAAATTATTGCAAGTATGTTGTTAACAGGAAACATACCAATGACGACTTCGGGGTTTTCTTGGGCTTCATCTGCGGAGAGGTGATGAACGTGCCCAGTGATGTGGTGCTGGTCCGGGCATGATTCCATAAAGTTTACTTGTGGCCTGAATAGAGCATTCGCCTTGCTGTTCTTGGGACACTGTCTGGCATAATGTCCGGTTTGCCCACAACTGAAGCAAGCATTGATGCGCTGGCGCTCCTCGTGCACTGGGGTGGGCACGACATTCTTGACCTGGGTGGTGGTCTTGTTAACATTCTGTTGCCAAATGGGCTTGTATTCGACCTGAGTTTGCTGCCAGGTACGAGCCTTTTGCACGGGTTGCCCATCCTTCTTTGGCTCAAACTTGCGCTTGTGATCATTATTGGCAGGCCTGTTGTCTGACACGAGCTTGTGCTCCCTTTCCGCAATGAAAGCTTTGTTCACCAGAGTTTGAAAATTTGGGAAATCAAACATGCTGAGAGTACACCGGAGTTGTGGGTTTAATCCACCAAGAAATCTGTCAATCTTTCTTTCTTCAGTGGCCACGTCATGAAGGGAGTAACGTGACAAATGATTGAATTTTTGCAAATATTCACCCATAGACTGATTTCCTTGGATGAGCGTGAAAAATTCTTGCTACTTAGTCTTCATAATTCCAGTAGGGATATGATATTTCTGGAACTGATCCGTGAATTTTGACCAGGTGATTTCCTCATCAGCAGGCCACATGGCTTTTATATTTTCCCACCATATGGCAGTAGCGCCCTCAAGATAATGAGTTGCAAATGGAACTTTATCACCATCTTCAGTACAAGCAATCTCAAGTTTCCTCTGAATGGTTCGCAGCCAATCGTCTACTTCCAAGGGGTCAATAACCTGACTGAAACTGGGAGGCTTGGTCCTTTGAAAATCTGACAGCTTTGAGGGATGACTGTTCTGATTCCCATTCTGCGCAACCATAGCTTGCACACTGTTTTAGGGTTTCGAAGAAAAGGAATATCAAACGGAGTCCAAACGGAATGAAACCTTCGGGAACATGATTTTCTCAACGAACAAGACCCAGGAGACTTGGACCCTACGTCAAGACACAAGAGAGGAGGCCACGAGGTAGGGGGGCGCACCTACCCCCCAGGTGCGCCCTCCACCTTCGTAGGCCCCCTGTTGCTCCACCGATGTACTCCTTCCTCCTATATATACCTACGTACCCCCAAACGATCAGATACAGAGCAAAAACCCTAATTCCACCGCTGCAACTTTCTGTATCCATGAGATCCCATCTTGGGGCCTGTTCCGAAGCTCCGCCGGAGGGGGTAACGATCACGGAGGGCTTCTACATCAACACCATAGCCCCTCCGATGAAGTGTGAGTAGTTCACCTCAGACCTACGGGTCCATAGTTATTAGCTAGATGCTTCTTCTCTCTTTTTGTATCTCAATACAATGTTCTCCCCCTCTCTTGTGGAGAACCATTCGATGTAATCTTCTTTTTGCGGTGTGTTTGTTGAGACCGATGAATTGTGGGTTTATGATCAAGTCTATCTATGAACAATATTTGAATCTTCTCTGAATTCTTTTATGTATGATTGGTTATCTTTGCAAGTCTCTTCGAATTATCAGTTTGGTTTCGCCTACTAGATTGATCTTTCTTGCAATGGGAGAAGTGCCTAGCTTTGGGTTCAATCTTGCGGTGTCCTTTCCCAGTGACAGTAGGGGCAGCAAGGCACGTATTGTATTGTTTCCATCGAGGATAACAAGATGGGGTTTTCATCATATTGCATGAGTTTATCCCTCTACATCATGTCATCTTGCTTAAGGCGTTACTCTGTTTTCATTAACTTAATACTCTAGATGCATGCTGGATAGCGGTCGATGAGTGGAGTAATAGTAGTAGATGCAGGCAGGAGTCGGTCTACTTGTCTCAGACATGATGCCTATATACATGATCATGCCTAGATATTCTCATAACTATGCTCAATTCTGTCAATTGCTCAATAGTAATTTGTTCACCCACCATAGAATACTTATGCTCTCGAGAGAAGCCACTAGTGAAACTATGGCCCCCGGGTCTATCTTCATCATATTAATCTCCTACTACTTAGTTATTTCCTTTGCTTTTTACTTTGATTTTATTTTACTTTGCATCTTTATCACAAAAAATACCAAAAAAATTATCTTATCATATCTATCAGATCTCACTCTCATAAGTGGCCGTGTAGGGATTGACAACCCCTTATCGCGTTGGTTGCGAGGATTTATTTGTTTTGTGCAGGTGCGAGGGACTCGCGCGTAGCCTCCTACTGGATTGATACCTTGGTTCTCAAAAACTGAGGGAAATACTTACACTACTTTGCTCCATCATCCCTTCCTCTTCGGGGAAATCCAACACAGTGCTCAAGAGGTAGCAAGAAGGATTTCTGGCGCCGTTGCCGGGGAGGTCTACGCAAAAGTCAACATACCAAGTACCCATCACAAACCCTTATCTCCCGCATTACATTATTTGCAATTTGCCTCTCGTTTTCCTCTCCCCCACTTCACCCTTGCCGTTTTATTTGCCCTCTCTCTCCGTCCTTCTTCTCTTTCCCTATTTGCCTATTCTTTTGTTTGCCTTCTTCCCGTATGTATCCTTGTTTGTGTTTCCATGTGCCTTCTATTTGCTTGCATATTTGCTTGCTAAAAATCTATTGATATGGATCCACTTAAAGTGTTCTACTTAGATCATCTTCGATCCTTATGTGCTCGTGCTGATACCCCAACTAGCCTAGTTGATGGGAAATCTTTAGATGAGCATGCTCATTTTGTGCATCACCGTTTGTCTGAAAAAGGGAGACTCTTATGGAATCAAATAAACAGATTGCTGTGTTATGCTTGGAATCTTTGTGAAATTTGTGATTTTACTTGTTGCTCTAAGAACCCTAAAAAACACCTCCCCTACCTATATGAGTTTAATGATATTGAAATCTTATCTTCTTATGCAAAGGGTGTTTATAGTTACTACGATATCAAACAAATTGAAGAATGTGTTGCTTTTAAGGGTGCTTATGAAGTTTCTTCTTTGATTGAAAAATATGATATTACTCTCTACGATCTGAAAATTTTGACATACTTAAATATTGCTATGAAAACTATGCTCATAATGTCTATGTCAAAGAATTTATTGAAGGAAAGACTGTTGCTTCGGAAGAAAATAATGATATGCATGAATCTATAGATAATTATGATTCCGATGATTTGATTGAAATATCCCGTGATGAACATGATGCTTGCTATTCTTGTGTCCATGATGCCAATATTTATGAAGATGAATTTGCTATAGTTCCTTATGTTAAACATGAGATCGTTGCTATTGCACCCATACTTAATAGTTCCTTTGATGAAAAGCATGATTTCAATGATGTTATTATAAATTCTCTTAATGTCAGTTGTGTTAATGATATGCAAAACCCTAAGCTTGGGGATGCTAGTTTTGCTATGACTAGTATTTGTTGCAATAATCATCACTGGGGTGATTCTTCTTTTGGTCTTGAAAATTTATTTAAGCCCCATGATGAATATGAGATTGATAATAGTGTTTGCAATATTATTGAAAGTGGGTTTGGAAGAATGTCAACTTTAGATCCCACATATTTGGAGAATGTTCAATCTTCTGAAGTTTTTGATAAAAGTGGATTTGGAGAGGTCATGACTTTAGTTAATGTTAATCATACTATTTTGGAAGAGTGTCAACTTTGCATACATGTGAATCTTGTTAAGAATATGTTTTGTGATAGCTATATCATTGAATTTGCTTATGATCCTACATGTAATTATTATGAGAGAGGAAAATATGGTTGTAGAAATTTTCATGTTACTAGATTACCTCTCATTATGTTGAGATTGCTATTGTTTCTTTCCGCTTTCTTGCATATGCTAGTTTTTTATATCCTTGATAATTTGTTTTCCTATAAGATGCCTATGCATAGGAAGTATGTTAGACTTAGATGTGTTTGTCACGTGTTCTATGATGCTCTCTTTGTGCTTCAATTCTTGTCTTTCATGTGAGCATCATTGAAATAGTAAGCCTAGCTAGGGGCGTTAAACAATAGTGCTTGTTGGGAGGCAACCCAATTTTATTTTTATTCCTTGCTTTTTGCTCCTGTTTAGTAATAAATAAAATTATATATCCTCTGTTTTGGTTGTGTTTTTTGTGTTTAATTAGTGTTTGTGCCAAGTAGAACCGTTGGGAAGACTTGGGGAAAGTCTTGTTACACTTGCTGTAAAAAACAGAAACTTTAGCGCTCACGAGAACTGCTGCCATTTTTATTTGGAAAGTGCTATTTAGTTAATTATTTTTGAAGATAATTAATAGATAAATTCCTCACGTCCAACAATTTATTTTAGAATATTTGGGGTTCCAGATCTTGCGCTAGCTACAGATTACTACAGACTGTTCTGTTTTTGACAGATTCTATTTTTCGTGTGTTGTTTGCTTATTTTGATGAATCTATGGCTAGTAAAATAGTTTATAAACCATAGAGAAGTTGGAATACAGTAGGTTTAACACCAATATAAATAAATAATTAGTTCATTACAGTACCTTGAAGTGGTCTTTTGTTTTGTTTTGCTAACGGAGCTCATGAGATTTTCTACTTTGAGTTTTGTGTTGTGAAGTTTTCAAGTTTTGGGTAAAGATTTGATGGATTATGGAACAAGGAGTGGAAATAGCCTATGCTTGGGGATGGCCATGTCATCCCCAAGATAATCTAATGACACCTAAAAGCCAAAGCTTGGGGATGCCCCAGAAGGCATCCCCTCTTTCGTCTACTTCTATTGGTAACTTTACTTGGAGCTATATTTTTATTCGCCACATGATATGTGTTTTGCTTGGAGCGTCTTGTATGATTTGAGTCTTTACTTTTTAGTTTTCCACAGTCATCATTGTTGTACACACCTTTTGAGGGAGCCATACATGATTTGGAATTTGTTAGAATACTCTATGTGCTTCGCTTATATCTTTTGAGTCATACAGTTTTGCTCTAGTACTTCACTTATATCTTTTAGAGCACGGTGGTGGATTTGTTTTATAGAAACTATTGATCTCTCATGCTTCACTTAGATTATTTTGAGAGTCTTAAATAGCATGGTAACTTACTTAAAATCCTATTATGCTAGGTATTCAAGATTAGTAAAATTTTCTTACGAGTGTTTTGAATACTAAGAGAAGTTCGATGCTTGATGATTGTTTTGAGATATGGAGGTAATAATATCAAAGTCGTGCTAGTTGAGTAGTTGTGAAATTGAGAAATGCTTGTGTTTAAGTTTGCAAGTCCCGTAGCATGCACGTATGGTAAACTTTATGTAACAAATTTGAAACATGAGGTGTTATTTGATTGTCCTCCTTATGAGTGGCGGTCGGGGACGAGCGATGGTCTTTTCCTACCAATCTATCCCCTAGGAGCATGCAAGTAGTGCCTAGGTTTTTGATGACTTGTAGATTTTTGCAATAAGTGTGTGAGTTCTTTATGACTAATGTTGAGTCCATGGATTATACACACTCTCACCCTTCCATCCTTGCTAGCCTCTTCGGTACCGTGCATTGCCCTTTCTCACATTGAGAGTTGGCGCAAACTTCGCCGGTGCATCCAAACCCCGTGATATGATACGCTCTTTCACACATAAACCTCCTTATATATTCCTTAGAACAGCCACCATACCTACCTATTATGGCATTTCCATAGCCATTCTGAGATATATTACCATGCAACTTTCCACCATTCCGTTTATCATGACACATTCATTATTGTCATATTGCTTAGCATGATCATGTAGTTGACATAGTATTTGTGGCAAAGCCACCCTTCATAATTCTTTCATACATGTCACTCTTGGTCCATTGCATATCCCGGTACACCGCCGGAGGCATTCATATAGAGTCATACTTTGTTCTAGTATCGAGTTGTAATCATTGAGTTGTAAATAAATAGAAGTGTGATGATCATCATTTTCTAGAGCATTGTCACAAGTGAGGAATTAAAAAAGAAAAAGAAAAGAGAAATGCCATATAAAAAAGAGAAAGGCCAAATAAAAAAATGAGATAAAAAGAGATAAGGGACAATGTTACTATCCTTTGCCACACTTGTGCTTCAAAGTAGCACCGTAATCTTCATGATAGAGAGTCTCTTGTTTTGTCACTTTCATATACTAGTGGGAATTTTCATTATAGAACTTGTCTTGTATATTCCAACAATGGGCCTCCTCAAGTGCCCTAGGTCTTCGTGAGCAAGCAAGTTGGATGCACACCCACTTAGTTTCTTTTGTTGAGATTTCATACATTTATAGCTCTAGTGCATCTGTTGCATGGCAATCCCTACTCCTTGCATTAACATCAATCGGTGGGCATCTCCATAGCCCATTGATTAGCCTCGTTGATGTGAGACCTTCTCCTTTTTTGTATTATGCACATAACCCCCTCATTATATTCTATTCCACCCATAGTGCTATGTCCATGGCTCGCGCTCATATATTGCGTGAAAGTTTATAGGTTTGAGATTACTAAAGTATGAAACAATTGCTTGGCTTGTCATCGGGGTTGTGCATGATGAGAGCATTATTGTGTGACGAAAATGGAGTGTGACTAAACTATATGATCTTGTAGGGATGAACTTTCTTTGGCCATGTTATTTTGAGAAGACATAATTGCTTTGTTAGTATGCTTGAAGTATTATTATTTTTATGTCAATATAAACTTTTGTCTTGAATCTTTCGGATCTGAATATTCGTAACACAATTAAGAAGAATTACATTAAAATTATGCCAAGTAGCACTCCTCATCAAAAATTCTGTTTTTATCATTTACCTACTCGAGGACGAGCAGGAGTTAAGCTTGGGGATGCTTGATACGTCTCCAACGTATCTATAATTTTTGATTGCTCCATGCTATATTATCTACTGTTTTGGACATTATTGGGCTTTATTATCCACTTTTATATTATTTTTGGGACTAACCTATTAACCGGAGGCCCAACCCAGAATTGCTGTTTTTTTGCCTGTTTTAGGGTTTCAAAGAAAAGGAATATCAAACGGTGTCCAAACGGAATGAAACCTTCGGGAATGTGATTTTCTCAATGAAGAAGACCCAGGAGACTTGGACCCTACGTCAAGACACAAGAGGAGGCCACGAGGTAGGGGGCGCGCCTACCCC
>NC_041390.1:162070738-162105140 GCF_002162155.2 Triticum dicoccoides | reverse complement strand
CGCCCTCCACCTTCATGGGCCCCCTGTTGCTCCACCGACGTACTCCTTCCTCCTATATATACCTATGTAACCCCAAACGATCAGATGCGGAGCTAAAACCCTAATTCCACCGCTGCAACTTCCTGTATCCACGAGATCCCATATTGAGGCCTGTTTCGGAGCTCTGTCGGAGGGGGCATCGATCACGGAGGCCTTCTACATCAACACCATAGCCCCTCCGATGAAGTGTGAGTAGTTCACCTCAGACCTATGGGTCCATAGTTATTAGCTAGATGGCTTCTTCTCTCCTTTTGGATCTCAATACAATGTTCTCCCCCTCTCTTGTGGAGAACTATTCGATGTAATCTTCTTTTTGCGGTGTGTTTGTTGAGACCGATGAATTGTGGGTTTATGATCAAGTCTATCTATGAAGAATATTTGAATCTTCTCCGAATTCTTTTATGTATGATTGGTTATCTTTGCAAGTCTCTTCGAATTATCAGTTTGGTTTGGCCTACTAGATTGATCTTTCTTGCAATGGGAGAAGTGCTTAGCTTTGGGTTCAATCTTGCGGTGTCCTTTCCCAGTGACAGTAGGGGCAGCAAGGCACGTATTGTATTGTTGCCATCGAGGATAACAAGATGGGGTTTTCATCATATTGCATGAGTTTATCCCTCTACATCATGTCATGTTGCTTAAGGCGTTACTCTGTTTTCACTAACTTAATACTCTAGACGCATGCTGGATAGCGGTTGATGAGTGGAGTAATAGTAGTAGATGCAGGCAGGAGTCGGTCTACTTGTCTTGGACGTGATGCCTATATACATGATCATGCCTAGATATTCTCATAACTATGCTCAATTCTGTCAATTGCTCAATAGTAATTTGTTCACCCACCGTAGAATACTTATGCTCTCGAGAGAAGCCATTAGTGAAACCTATGGCCCCCAGGTCTATCTTCATCATATTAATCTCCTACTACTTAGTTATTTCCTTTGCTTTTTTACTTTGCTTTTATTTTACTTTGCATCTTTGTCACAAAAAATACCAAAAATATTATCTTATCATATCTATCTGATCTCACTCTCGTAAGTGGCCGTGTAGGGATTGACAACCCCTTATCGCGTTGGTTGCGAGGATTTATTTGTTTTGTGCAGGTGCGAGGGACTCGCGCGTAGCCTCCTACTGGATTGATACCTTGGTTCTCAAAAACTGAGGGAAATACTTACGCTACTTTGCTGCATCATCCCTTCCTCTTCGGGGAAACCAACGCAGTGCTCAAGAGGTAGCAGCCAGCAACAAAAGCCCGAGAAAAACCGAAATGATGAATAAAACACGGTGAAAGAAATAGAGTTCCAACATAAATATACATAGACTCATACATGAAAGATACACAACATGCCAGGTTCAACTACCCTCATACATGAAACGAAACCCCATGACTCATACGACTACACTCGTACATCATCCGGATGACTTCAAATACTTAGAGGCTCTACTGCTCTGCTGGTGCTGCGGGGTCCTCTCTTGACTCGGATCCTGAACTGACGTGGTTAATTGAGACCTCCGGGTTAAAGGTAACACGGCGGCGTTGCCTCAAGGGCTCTCCCTCAGGGGCAGGTGCAGGGTGAAGCATCGGGGCTACAGGAGTAGTGAGGAGTGAAACCCACTCAGCAGGAGCACTGAGAGGATTCACGGTCGAGGCGCCCGAGCTACTCAGAGGAGTAATTGGTGAAACAGGGGAACTAGAACTGACTGGAATATAAGCAGTAAATCCCAGGGAGGATGGAGTAGTGGCAGATCTAGTAGAGACTAGAGTAGATGCTAAAGCAGTACGGGCACAAGTCATCTCTCGAGCCAGCTCGTGGATCATAAGATAGTTAGCGGTGATGTAACGAGCAAGATGGCTAGCAACACTATCGGACTCCGGATCAATGATAGGGAAGTAGACGCGACCATTGTCGTGGAGAGAACGATAGTAGTAGAAACCTGGCTGGTTCTGCATCCGGACCTCGTTGTAATGAAGCTCAACAAGGACCTCGAATGCAGCAAACTGGACAGCCTGGGAAGCGGTAGAAGCGTAACCGCTCCGAGAGGTATGAGTGTAAGTGCCGGAGTCGGAACTGGTGCGCAGAGTAACCACTGCGTGATACTCATACACTGAGTCAACTAGACGCTCCCGGTACACATGGTAAACTGGATTGTCACCGAGTGGGTACAGCTGACGCCACACGTTATGAAGAAGATGCGCAACATGTACGGCATCAGCTGCAACTGGCACGGATACAGCACCGGAGCCATCTACACTCACAACCATTAGTAGGTTAGCATAAAAATAAGACAAGTATATGCAATGCAACAACCAGCTACCAATGCTACCGGCACTCAACGTAAACTCGTATCTACCGTCCAGTCAACACGTCGTAGTCTAGCATGGCCTACAGTCAGCGCGACTCTGATACCAAGCGTTGTGGCACCCCGGCTCAGAGCAACCGGTTTACCATGCATTGCCAGCCCAGAGACCATGTCTTCTGGCAACACACAACATCTTGGTACAGAAAACAACCGCTTTATTGATGCTAGCGGATCAAGGTAGCGAGGCCAAGCGGCACACACCATGCGGCTGAACAATATGTACATTATTTAGTGAACATAATGGCCTCGATCATAACAACTACACGGCAGCAGAACAACGTCGTAGCGGAAGCTCCATAGCATAGGGACACCGATGTGGACATGATCTAGACTCGGACAACACTCCTCTCCAACAAGACTTTCCTGAAATCTGGCATGACATGCCAGGTCAGTACACTGAATGTACTTGCAAGCTCACAACAGACATAAACATAATGACAAACAATATCATGATATTTAACCAATAATTAATAATGCAACAATATATTCCACATGTTGTGACCATATTCTTGTGAGGAAAAATCCCTCTTACCAACGGTGATCACTTCCTGGATCACCATCGTACCAACCTCAAAATCTTAACCATGAATATCTTTCTGCCGGCGATCACAACCTCGACCCATACTAGGTCTAAAACAATGATCCTTCCGGCGATCACAACCACGACCCATACTAGGTCTAAAAAAATGATCCTTCCGGCGATCACAACCACGACCAACACTTGGTCCTGTCCAACCCGATGGCCTTCCCGCCATCCTCAACAGTGCAGAGTTCATAACTTAGTGTGCCAGTTTTATTAAATGTTGACCCATGGTGTGACGTACTTTCGAGCGTGTCCGTAATGGTGGACTCGGCTATCAATGGATTAATACACTCTGCAAAGGTAGCGCACTTTACCCACACCACGAAACCCATGGCAACATACTCCCATTCGGGTGGACCAACGGAATTCTGACGAAACCACTCCATTGCCATGACACTCTCTTGGCCACTCCGACCCACTCCCAACTGGGCTAGTCCTGGGTGGCCCTGTGTCTACCAAATACACACCGACCACCGTCGTGGCCAAAATGTCCCTCACAGGGACCGGTACCAAAAATCTCAACAACGGGCACACAAGGTTATGTCTACTTACCGGGCCAGGGTACCGCACGCCCATAACCTTCCCTAGTTGGAGGCACCGAACAGAGGCATGACAACGGACCAAATAAAGGCCTTCCCATACAGGCAAATGTGGTTGCACTGGGAAAATTCGATTCAGTGGCAACATGACCCGGTCAACGATATATTCAAGTTGTATTATTATCAGGTTCAACTTAAATTGAAAATAACCGGTGTCATAGTATGCCATGAAGTGCAACAATAACATATGCATCACATATTAACGGAAAAGACTGAGTCAACTATGTCCACACTAAGCATAACCATCAACAACTCTTGATACTTCTCTGGTCAATACTAAACCTCACGTTAAATAGAATCTTTTCTAATAACTTTTATCATTTTTCTCATGCAAGAAAAATAACTTCAATTAATTACTTATATCCATAACCATATTGTTTCTTTCATAGCAAAAATTAAATCTAGTCTCTTTATCAACTTAATTGGCTCTAAACTTTCTGTAACACAAGTATATTAACTTGAACAAGCACTTAACAGAATATAAATAACACAATAATGATCTATATGCATGGATTAAATCATTCATTCAAGTAGTAAAATCACAAATATTGCAATGGCGCCATGAAAATGTTGTTGTGGCTTGCCTTAATGCAGATGAGGGTCACAAGCCTCTTGGTGATCCTCAAGACAAGCCTCACTGCTCTGAAAACAATTACAAACACAAAAAGAAAACATCAAGAACCCTTCTGAAATTTACCAGAAAATCTAGGCAGCAGGGGAAAATCCCATTTTTTTGGTGGGCTACTAGATTGCTTTGCAAAGAACACAAAGCAAAACGAATCAATTCATTTGGACTTATGGTTGAAAAGTTATAGCTGTTTGAAGCTCTCTAGATAAATATGAATTTGAATTTAAATAAACAGACTGGAGGGGGGGTGACGTCGAAGGCGTAAAGCCTCGGGGCGCCACCACTCGTACCGCTTCACGCGCGTACTTAGTGACTGACTAGCGGGCCCCGCTAGTCAGATGAGGGGGAGAGAGGAAACGATACAGGGGGCGGCGCGGCTTCGCCGGAGCAAACGCCAGCGACGAGGGCTCCTTGGCCAAAACAAGAGGGAGGGATCGAGAGAGGAGACTAAGGCGCACCTGCCCGTGACCGTAGAGTGGCTAGGGGTGGTCGGACGGCGTCAGAATCTTCCTCTCTAGCGGAGACAGGAAGCAGAGCTCGCCGGAGACGAAGACGACAGTGAGTAGAGGCGGCTCCACGGGCTCCAACCGGGCGGAACGGCACCACCGCAGAGTGGCGGAGGCCCTGGAAGGGTTGCCAGGCCTGGGAGGGGCCGGAGCTATGGGGATGACCTGAGGGGATCACCGACAAGCTCGAGCTCGGGGACGGCGGCCCGCGGCCTGCCCGGCCAGGCTACGGTCCTCTACTAGGTTGTGGAGTGTGTGGGAGTGGTGGATGATGCTCAAGGAGGCTGGGGGGCTCTATTTATAGCCGAGCGTCGAGGGGGTTCGGGCTCCGCCGGTGGACACCTAGACACAGCGCCCGGCGACGAGCGGCGTCAGTGAGAGAGGGAGAAGGAGACGGAGCTCACGCGGGGACCATGGGCGAACGGGGACGAGCACAGGGGCACTAGGGTGATGACGAGCACAGTGCGCACCACACTGTTTCGTTGGCCGAACCGTGCCCATGCTCGCTGCGGCGAGCTCCGGCATCGGCGAGTGCCAGGGGAGAGTTAATGGGGCTAAGACGAAGATGGTGGCAAGGTTTGGCATGCTTAGGCAGGCGGGGAAGCGAGCACGCGATCAACAAAGGCTCGGGCGCGTTGCAGAGCTCGTCGGCCGCATGCCAGGACGCCTAGACGAACGCACTCACCGCGTGAACTCTGGCCTCATGCCGACCTAAGCCCAAACTTCATGCCTGGCATGTTGTTCATGGTAGTTTTGAATGTTACGACGCTTTGGTTTCGATCCAGACGCAATAGAAAAGATTTCACAAGCCTAGTAACTTTCTGATCAGTAAATTTGAGAGCTTACTGTGGTCAAACGGCTGGGAGTTGGGAGCTGAGTTTTGGAGGGTAGCAATCATCTACTAAGGTGATGTTGCAAAAGAAAAATCAGTCCCAAAGGAGCAAGTAAAATGGTAGTTGCTGTAGAAACTACCATTTCTATCCAGAACAGAAAGTATTTTCTGTAGAAAAAATATTCCAAAAAGTCATGCAATATTTTTGCTCACGAAGGTGCCCTAGGGTTTCAAGAATATTTATGAATTTTCTCATATTTTGGTGGGCAAGAAAAATTGGGGTTTCTTTGGAGCACATTGATCTAGCTAGGGTTTAAGAGGGGGGAAATGAATATTTTTCATTAATGAAAAATATTCCAAATATTATTTTGAGATGAACTAGAGGGGGAATGATGGTTAGAGAGGGAAATGGGACACTTGGGTGAAAGCCAAGGGGTACCCAAGTTTTTAAGTCCATATGAAAGGGTTCAAAAACTCCAAATATCAAAATCAATCCACTGAAAATCAGGCAAATAAAGGAGGGCAAAAACCAGGCTGTCACAGCAGCCGAAATAGTGTGTTAAAGTGATTGCAACCAAGAACAAGGGGCCCAAGGGCTCTCATCAGATGTCTTCTCTGGAGTTTGGTATGGCCCGTAGCAACCCGTACCGGGAGCCTCAGGATCCGACGCTTGTTCATCGCATGTTTTGGAACTGATTTCAGCAATCCATCTTCCACTATGTGTTGAAGACCAAGAAGAATCTGTATGTGAAGGTGAAGTCGGTTGATCTCTCTCACATGGAGAGTGACTTGCCATACTTTGGGGCTGCTCTTCAGAGGTGCGAGGAGCTGGATATCAAGAGGATCATCTCTTTCAACAAGGATTTTGATGCGGAGCTTGTGGCCCAATTCTATGCCATAGTTCACTTTGGGCATGATGAGTACAGGACCCTCTCCTGGATGACCAATGGTCGACGTCTGTCTGCTTTGTGGAAGACCTTTATGGAGTTGCTGTCATATGAGGATAAGGGCACCCAAACCCCAATTGGGGTTCGCCCCCACCAGGAGGCCAATGCTACTCACAAGGAGGCTCTGTGGCAGTTCTCTACCAGGAAGGTGTCTGATACTGGACATATCTCATATGAGCTTTGGCCCTTTCTGGATATCATGCATAGGATCTTCAGGAACACTCTATTCCCTTGTGTTGGCCATCAGGATATGGTGCATTCCCATCTGGTGGATCTTCTTCTCTTTTGCCAGAAGGATCAAGGCTCTCCAGAGGTGTTGGATGTTTCTCATGTCATGTGGTCAGAGCTTCTTTGTGCAATCTTAGAGTGCAACTGCATCATTTATGGCCCTTACCCGATGCGGCTCATTGAGGAGACATGGGCATCTACATTTCCTGATGAGGAGCTTCTCACTAGAGACCTAGTGTATCATGATGTTGTTCAGTTGAGGTAGAAGGAGAAGTGGGGAACGACAGCTCCTGCCCCGTAAGTGCGGTCTGATGATGATGATGATGAGCGGGACTATGAGCCTGCTGAGGAGCCATCTTGGGCTAAGAAGCTCAAACTAATATGAAGAAGATGTTCTGCCTCCAGGCCAAGGGTCAGTATAAGGCTCATGTTGCTGAGAACAAGGTGAAGGAAATATGCCCTAGAGGCAATAAAGTTGTTATTTATATTTCCTTATATCATGATAAATGTTTATTATTCATGCTAGAATTGTATTAACCAGAAACTTAGTACATGTGTGAATATATAGACAAACAAAGTGTCACTAGTTTGCCTCTACTTGACTAGCCCATTAAATCAATGATGGTTATGTTTCCTAACCATAGACATGAGTTGTCAATTGATTAACGGGATCACATCATTAGAGAATGATGTGATTGACTTGACCCATCCATTAGCTTAGCTCGATGATCATTTAGTTTGTTGCTTTTGCTTTCTCCATAACTATACATGTTCCTATGACTATGAGATCATGCAACTCCCGAATACCGGAGGAACACTTTGTGTGCTACCAAACATCACAACGCAACTGGGTAATTATAAAGGTGCTCTACAGGTGTCTCCGATGGTGTTTGTTGAGTTGGCATGAATCGAGATTAGGATTTGTCACTCCGATTTTCAAAGAGGTATCTCTGGGCCCACTCGGTAATGCACATCACTATAAGCCTTGCAAGCAATGGACTAATGAGTTAGTTACAGGATGTTGCATTACGGAACGAGTAAAGAGACTTGCCGATAACAAGATTGAACTAGGTATTGAGATACCGACGATCGAATCTCGGGCAAGTAACATACCAATGACAAAGGGAACAACGTATACCGTTATGCGGTTTGACCGATAAATATCTTCGTAGAATATGTAGGAACCAATATGAGCATCTAGGTTCCGCTATTGGTTATTGACCGGAGATGAGTCTCGGTCATGTCTACATAGTTCTCGAACCCGTAGGGTCCGCATGCTTAATATTCGCTGATGATCGGTATTACGAGTTTATGTGTTTTGATGTACCGAAGGTAGTTCGGAGTCCCGGATTTGATCACGGACATAACTAGGAGTCTTGAAATGGTCGAGACATAAAGATCGATATATTGGAAGCCTATATTTGGACATCAAAATGGTTCCGAGTGGTTTAGGCATTTTTCCGGAGTACCGGGTGGTTACCGGAACCCCCTGGGGAGTATATGGGCCTTATTGGGCCTTAGTGGAATAGAGGAGAGGGAAGGGAAAATAGGGAGGCACACCCCCAAGACCAATCCGAATTGGGAAGGGGGCCGGCCCCGCTTTCCTTCCTTCCTCTCCTACTCCTACTTGGAAGGGCTCCTACTTCTACTAGGAAAGGGGGAATGCTACTCCCGCAGGGAGTAGGACTCCCCCAGGGCATGCCATAGAGAGGGCCGGCCCTCCCCCTCCTCCACTCCTTTATATACGGGGGAGGGGGAACCCCATGGACACACAAGTTGATCAGTTGATCTTTTAGCCGTGTGCGGTGCCCCCCTCCACCATAATCCACCTCAGTTATATCATGCTTAGGCGAAGCCCTGTTCCGGCAGCAACATCATCACCGTCATCACACCGTCGTGCTGACGAAGCTCTCCCTCGACACTGCTGGATCGTGAGTTCGTGGGATGTCCGAGCCGAACGTGTGCAGATCGCAGAGGTGTCGTACTTTCGGTAATAGGATCGGTCGATCGTGAAGACGTACGACTACATCAACCATGTTGTCATAGCACTTCCGCTTACGGTCTACAAGGGTATGTAGATGACACTCTCCCCTCTTGTTGCTATGCATCACCATGATCTTGCATGTGCGTAGGATTTTTTTTTGAAATTACTATGTTCCCCAACAATGGTATCAGAGCCAGGTTTATGCGTAGATGTTATATGCACGAGTAGAACACAAAGGAGTTGTGGGCGTGGGTATATACATATTGCTTGCCATCACTAGTTGATTCTTGATTCAGCGGCATTATTGGATGAAGTGGCCTAGACCGACATTACGTGTATGCTTATGCAAGACTGGTTCTACCAACGTGCTTTGCACACAGGTGGCTAGTGGGTGTCTGTTTCTCCAGCTTTAGTTGAATCCGATTCAATGAACAGGGTTCTTTCTGAAGATCAAAAAGCAATCACTATACCGCGTTTTGGTTTTTTGATGCGTAGGTAAGAACGGTTCTTGCTCAGCCTGTAGCAGCCACATATACTTGCAACAACAAAGTAGAGGACGTCTAACTTATTTTTGCAGGGCATGTTGTGATGTGATATGGTCAAGACATGATGTTGAATTTTATTGTATGAGATGATCATGTTTTGTAACACAGTTATCGGCAACTGGCAGGAGCCATATGGTTGTCACTTTATTGTATGAAATGCAATCGCCATGTAATTGCTTTACTTTATCACTAAGCGGTAGCGATAGTCGTGGAGGCAATAGTTGGCGTGACGACAACGATGCTTCGATGGAGATCAAGGTGTCAAGCCGATGACGATGGTGATCATGACGTTGCTTTGGAGATGGAGATCACAGGCACAAGATGATGATGGCCATATCATATCACTTATATTAATCGCATGTGAAGTTTATCCTTTATGCATCTTATTTTCCTTAGTTCGACGGTAGCATTGTAAGATGATCTTTCACTAAATTTCAAGGTATAAGTGTTCTCCCTGAATATGCACCATTGCTACAGTTCGTCATGCCGAGACACCACATGATGATCAGGTGTGATAAGCTCTACGTTCACATACAACGGGTGCAAGCCAGTTTTGCACATGCAGAATACTCGGGTTAAACTTGACAAGCCTAGCATATGCAGATATGGCCTCGGAACACTGGAGACCGAAAGGTCGAGCGTGAATCATATAGTAGATATGATCAACATAGTGATGTTCACCATTGAAAACTACTCCATCTCACGGGATGATCGGACATGGTTTAGTTGATATGGATCACGTGATCACTTAGATGATTAGAGAGATGTCTATCTAAGTGGGAGTTCTTAAGTAATTTGATTAATTGAACTTTAATTTATCATGAACTTTGTACCTAATAGTATTTTGCATGTTTATGTTGTTGTAGATAGATGGCCCGTGCTGTTGTTCCGTTGAATTCTAATGCGTTCCTAGAGAAAGCTAAGTTGAAAGATGATGGTAGCAACTACACGAACTGGGTCCGTAACTTGAGGATTATCCTCATTGCTGCACAGAAGAATTACGTCCTGGAAGCACCGCTAGGTGACAAACCCGCTGCAGGAGCAACGCCAGATGTTATGAACACCTGGTAGAGCAAAGCTGATGACTGCTCGATAGTTCAGTGTGCCATGCTTTACGGCTTAGAACAGGGACTTCAACGATGTTTTGAACGTCATGGAGCATATGAGATGTTCCAGAAGTTGAAGTTAATATTTCAAGAAAATGCCCAGATTGAGAGATATGAAGTCTCCAATAAGTTCTACAACTGCAAGATGGGGGAGAATAGTTCTATTAGTGAACATATACTCAGAATGTCTGGGTACCATAACCACTTGACTCAACTGGGAGTTAATCTTCCTATTGATAGTGTCATTGACAGAGTTCTTCAATCACTGCCACCAAGCTACAAGAGCTTCGTGATGAACTATAATATGCAAGGGATGGATAAGACGATTCCAGAGCTCTTCGCAATGCTAAAAGCTACGGAGGTAGAAATCAAGAAGGAGCATCAAGTGTTGATGGTCAACAAGACCACCAGTTTCAAGAAAAAAGGTAAAGGGAAGAAGAAAGGGATCTTCAAGAAGAACAACAAACAAGTTGCTGCTTAAGAGAAGAAACCCAAGTCTGGACCTAAGCCTGAGACTGAGTGCTTCTACTGCAAAGGGACTGGTCACTGGAAGCGGAACTGCCCCAAGTATTTGGCGGATAAGAAGGATGGCAAGGTGAACAAAGGTATATGTGATATACATGTTATTTATGTGTACCTTACTAAATCTTGCAGTAGCACCTGGGTATTTGATACTGGTTCTGTTTCTAATATTTGCAACTCGAAATAGGGACTACGGATTAAGCGAAGATTGGCTAAGGACGAGGTGACGATGCGCGTGGGAAATGGTACCAAAGTCGATGTGATTGCCGTCGGCACGCTACCTCTACATCTACCTTCGGGATTAGTATTATACCTAAATAATTGTTATTTGGTGCCAGCGTTGAGCATGGACATTATATCTGGATCTTGTTTGATGTGAGACGGTTATTCATTTAAATCAGAGAATAATGGTTGTACTCTTTATATGAGTAATATCTTTTATGGTCATGCACCCTTGATGAGTGGTCTATTTTTACTAAATCTTGATAGTAGTGATACACATGTTCATAGTATTGAAGCCAAAAGATGCAAAGTTGATAATGATAGTGCAACTTATTTGTGGCACTGCTGTTTAGGTCATATTGGTGTAAAGCGCATGAAGAAACTCCATTCTGATGGACTTTTGGAATCACTTGATTATGAATCACTTGGTACTGGCGAACCATGCCTCATGGGCAAGATGACTAAAACTCCGTTCTCCAGAACAATGGAGCGAGCAACAGAGTTATTGGAAATCATACATACTGATGTATGTGGTCCAATGAACATTGAAGCTCGCGACGGGTATCGTTATTTTCTCACCTTCATAGATGAATTAAGCAGATATGGGTATATCTACTTAATGAAACATAAGTCTGAAACATTTTAAAAGTTCAAATAATTTCATAGTGAAGAGGAAAATCATCATAACAAGAAAATCAAATTTCTACGATCTGATCGTGGAGGTGAGTATTTGAGTTATGAGTTTGGACTTCATTTGAAACAATGCTGAATAGTTTTGCAACTCATGCCACCTGGAACACCACAGCGTAATGGTGTGTCCGAACGTCGTAATCGTACTTTACTAGATATGGTGCGATCTATGATGTCTCTTGCTGACTTACCGCTATTGTTTTTGGGTTACGCTTTAGAGACAGCTACATTCATGTTAAATAGGGCACCATCCAAATCCGTTGAGACGACACCTTATGAACTGTGGTTTGGCAAGAAATCCAAGTTGTCGTTTCTTAAAGTTTGGGGCTGCGATGCTTATGTGAAAAAGCTTCAACCTGATAAGCTCGAACCCAAATCGGAGAAATGTGTCTTCATAGGATACCCAAAGGAGACTGTTGGGTACACCTTCTATCACAGATCCGAAGGAAAGATATTCATTGCTAAGAATGGATCCTTTCTAGAGAAGAGGTTTCTCTTGAAAGAAGTGAGTGGGAGGAAAGTAGAACTTGATGAGGTAATTGTATCTTCTCCCTTACTGGAAAGCAGTACATCACTGAAATCAGTACCAGTTATTCCTACACCAGTAAGTGAGGAAGCTAATGATGATGATCATGAAACTTCTGATCAAGTTAATACTGAACCTCATAGGTCAACCAGAGTAAGATCTGCACTAGAGTGGTACAGTAATCCTGTTCTGGAAGTCATGTTACTTGACCATGATGAACCTATGAACTATGAGGAAGCGATGATGAGCACAGATTCTACAAAATGGCTTGAGGACATGAAATCTGAGATGGGATCCATGTATGAGAACAAAGTATGGACTTTGATTGACTTGCTCGATGATTAGCAGGCCATAGAGAATAAATGGATCTTCAAGAAGAAGACTGACGCTGACGGTAATGTTACTGTCTACAAAGCTCAACTTGTTGCGAAAGGTTTTCGACAAGTTCAAAGAGTTGACTATGATGAGACCTTCTCACCTGTAGCGATGCTTAAGTCCGTCTAAATCATGTTAGCAATTGCCGCATTTTATGATTATGAGATTTGGAAAATGGATGTCAAAATTGCATTCCTTAATGGATATCTTAAAGAAGAGTTTTATATGATGCAACCAGAAGGTTTTGTCAATCCAAAAGGTGCTAACAAAGTGTGCAAACTCCAGTGATCCATTTATGGACTGGTGCAAGCCTCTCGGAGTTGGAATATACGCTTTGATAGTGTGATCAAAGCATATGGTTTTATACAGACTTTTGGAGAAGCCTGTATTTACAAGAAAGTGAGTGGGAGCTCCGTAGCATTTCTGATCTTATATGTAGATGACATATTGTTGATCGGAAATGATACTGAATTTCTGAATAGCATAAAAGGATACTTGAATAAGAATTTTTCAATGAAAGACCTCGATGAAGCTACTTATATATTGGGCATCAAGATCTATAGAGATAGATCAAGACGCTTAATTGGACTTTCACAAAGCACATACCTTGATAAAGTTTTGAAGAAGTTCAAAATGGATCAGGCAAAGAAAGGGTTCTTGCCTGTATTACAAGGTGTGAAGTTGAGTCAAACTCAATGCCCGACCACTGCAGAAGATAGAGAGAAAATGAAAGGTGTTCCCTATTCTTCATCCATAGGCTCTATCATGTATGCAATGCTGTGTACCAGACCTGATGTGTGCCTTGCTATAAGTTTAGCAGGGTGGTACCAAAGTAATCCAGGAGTGGATCACTGGACAGCGGTCAAGAACATCATGAAATACCTAAAAAGGACTAAGGATGTGTTTCTCGTATATGGAGGTGACAAAGAGCTCGTCGTAAACGGTTATGTCGGTGCAAGCTTTGACACTGATCCGGATGACTCTAAGTCACAAACCAGATACATGTTTTTATTAAATGGTGGAGTTGTTAGTTGGTGCAGTTCCAAGCAGAGCGTCGTGGCGGGATCTACGTGTGAAGCGGAATACATAGCTGCTTTAGAAGCAGCAAATGAAGGAGTCTGGATGAAGGAGTTCATATCCAATCTAGGTGTCATACCTAGTGCATCGGGTCCAATGAAAATCTTTCGTGACAATACTGGTGCAATTGCCTTGGCAAAGGAATCCAGATTTCGCAAGAGAACCAAGCACATCAAGAGATGCTTCAATTCCAAATGTGATAAAGTCAAGGAGGGAGACATAGAGATTTGCAAGATACATATGAATCTGAATGTTGCAGACCCGTTGACTAAGCCTCTCTCACGAGCAAAACATGATCAGCACCAAGACTCCATGGGTGTTAAAATCATTACAATGTAATCTAGATTATTGACTCTAGTGCAAGTGGGAAACTGAAGGAAATATGCCCTAGAGGCAATAATAAAGTTGTTATTTATATTTCCTTATATCATGATAAATGTTTATTATTCATGTTACAATTGTATTAACCAGAAACTTAGTACATGTGTGAATATATAGACAAACAAAGTGTCACTAGTTTGCCTCTACTTGATTAGCCCATTGAATCAATGATGGTTATGTTTCCTAACCATAGACATGAGTTGTCAATTGATTAATGGGATCACATCATTAGAGAATGATGTGATTGACTTGACCCATCAACCGTTAGCTTAGCACGACGATCGTTTAGTTTGTTGCTTTTGCTTTCTCCATAACTATACATGTTCCTATGACTATGAGATCATGCAACTCCCGAATACCGGAGGAACACTTTGTGTGCTACCAAACGTCACAATGTAACTGGGTGATTATAAAGGTGCTCTACAGGTGTCTCCGATGGTGTTTGTTGAGTTGGCATGAACTGAGATTTGGATTTGTCACTCCGATTGTCAGAGATGTATCTTTGGGCCCTCTCGGTAATGTACATCACTATAAGCCTTGCAAGCAATGTGACTAATGAGTTAGTTACGGGATGTTGCATTACGGAACGAGTAAAGAGACTTGCCGGTAACGAGATTGAACTAGGTATTGAGATACCGACAATCGAATCTCGGGCAAGTAACATACCAATGACAAACGGAACAACGTATACTGTTATGCGGTTTGAACGATAAAGATCTTCGTAGAATATGTAGGAACCAATATGAGCATCCAGGTTCCGCTATTGGTTATTGACCGGAGACATGTCTCGGTCATGTCTACATAGTTTTGAACCCGTAGGGTCTGCACGCTTAACATTCAGTGACGATCAGTAACGTTCAGTCCCGGATTTGAGCATGGACATAACGAGGAGTCTTGAAATGGTCGAGACATAAAGATCAATATATTGGAAGCCTATATTTGGACATGGGAATGGTTCTGGGTGGTTTGGGCATTTTTCCGGAGTATCGGGAGGTTACCGGAACCCCTCGGGGAGTATATGGGCCTTATTGGGCCTTAGTGGAATAGAGAAGAGGGAAGGGAAAGAGGGAGGCGCGCCCCCCAAGCCTAATCCCAATTGGGAAGAGGGCCGGCCCCCTTTCCTTCCTTCCTCTCTCCTCCTTCCTTCCTCTCCTACTCCTACTTGGAAGGGCTCCTACTTCTACTAGGAAAGGGGGGAATCCTACTCCTAGAGGGACTAGGACTCCCCCAGGGCGCGCCATAGAGAGGGCCGGCCCTCCCCCTCCTCCACTCCTTTATATACGAGGGAGGGGGGCACCCTATGGACACACAAGTTGATTAGTTGATCTTTTAGCTGTGTGCGGTGCCCCCTCCACCATAATCCACCTCAGCTATATCGTAGCGGTGCTTAGGCGAAGCCCCGTTCCGGTAGCAACATCATCACCGTCATCACGCCGTCGTACAGACGAAACTCTCCCACAAAGCTCCACTGGATCGTGAGTTCGCAGGACGTCACCGAGCTGAACGTGTGTAGATCATGGAGGTGTCGTACATTCAGTACTAGGATCGGTCAATCGTGAAGATGTACGACTACATCAACTGCGTTGTCATAATGCTTCCGCTTACGGTCTACAAGGGTATGTAGACGATACTCTCCCCTCTTGTTGCTATGCATCACCATGATCTTGCGTGTGCGTCGGATTTTTTTTTGAAATTACTGCGTTCCCCAACAGAAGGCCCATTGTCATGACAAGGCCGTTATGAGATAGGTTGGCTTCACTGTTTTCGATGGCTCTGAGGACATGATCACTGACAAGGAGGCTTGGATCCGTGTGCACTGTCCATGGAATGATTCTGATGATGGAACTGGAGGCCCTTCAGCTGCTGTAGTAGAGTCTGAGGAGGAGGAGGAGCATGATTGGTGATGTCCTGGAGTGTTGCTACCACCGTCGTGTTTAGGTGTCCTCTCTACCCTTTTGGTGTCTCGATGCCAAAGGGGGAGAGAGTGTAGGGATTTGCTGTATGTCGTGTGTTGAGTGTGTTTCTCCATTTGCAGTTGCTTTCCTCGCTCGAATTCATTTGCTTTGGTTTATGTTCGTCCCGTGTGTTCGAGACCATATGGTTTGATACGTATGAACTACCTTATCTCTCTCTATTTATGTCTAGTACTTTATGTTAGTTATTACGTGTGAGATGCATCCTATGCTTATGCTTTTATTCATTTATTCGTATGCTCTCCTGCTATTTCTTGCATGATTACATCTTACTATGTTTATGCAAGTATGGCACGGTCTATAAAATATAGGGGGAGTGTGGATCCTATATGTGTGCATTTTTTATTCCAAAAGCATATCTAAAATAGTGCACACATCTAGGGGGAGCCCATCTATATTTTGTAGATTGTGGGGCTGCACACCTCTTATTGCTATATCCTTTGTACAAATCCCACGTTGTCATCAACCCACCAGAAAGGGAGATTGTTAGGGCATATTTCTCCCTAAGTGGTTTTGGTGATTGATGACAACATGTTTGCAGACTAATCGTGTGCATTCAGCTTTTCAGACTATCAAGCATATGGCACAACATGATTCGTGCCCCTAGGAGTTTCAAGAGAAGACGGTTTTATTTCCGCATTTCTTTTCTGGTGGACTTGAGTCGTAGGGAAAACCGTACTATCAAGAGGGGGTCCGCATGGGAAAGGTTTGGGTGGAATCAACACATACACTCTTCTTGCATCCATCGTCCCCTTCCGTTTCCTTGGAGTTGTCCCTCGTTTGCACCGGAGTAGGGGAGAAGAGCCACAAGCGGTAGTACCGCCTATAGGCGGTAGTACCACTGTAACCACAGTTCACACTACCACTCGAGGCTGGGACCTCAATTCGTCGTGTCGGGTTCTAAAGTGGTGCCTCCTGATACGTCTTCAACGTATTTATAATTTTTTATTGTTCCATGCTATTATATTATCCATGTTGAATGTTTTATATGCATTTCTATGCTATTTTATATAATTTTTGGAACTAACCTATTAACCTAGAGCCCAGTGCCAGTTTCTGTTTTTCCTTGTTTTTGAGTTTTACAGAAAAGGAATATCAAACGGAGTCCAAACGAGCTGAAAATTTACAGTGATTTTTTATGGACCAAAAGAAGTCCCCGAAGCAAAAGAGTTGGGCCAGAAGAGTCCCGAGCCAACCACAAGGGTGGAGGGAGCGTCCTACCCCTCAGGAGGGTGCTCCACCCTTTCCCTTGCACATAGAAAGCTGACGGCAAAGACGGTGTTTGCCATTAGCCAGTTCTTTGTCGTCCGCTAGTGGACGGCATAGAAGCTTTGTCGTCCACTAGCGGATGGCAAAGAGGGAGGGTGGCGTACCAGCGAGGGCCTCCTAACGGCCACTTTCTTTGCTGTTAGCTAGTGGACGGCAAAGAATCTTTGCCGTCGGCTAGCTGCCGGCAAAGAAAGTGGCCAACTAACGTCCATTAGTTAGGCTCTTTGTCGTCCGCTAGCAGACGACAAAGAGCCGTGACCTAAACTAAATAGCCGCCATCCCCACGTCTCTCTCTCTCTCTCCTTCCCTCGTCACACCCGTGCCGCCGCCCCGTGCCCGAGCCGCTCCCGCCGCTCCGCCGCCCCACCTCGCCGCCCCGCCCTGCCTGAGGGAGTCCTGGAATAGGGGGTCTCTAGACAACCGGACTATATCCTTTGGCCAGACTGTTGGACTATGAAGATACAAGATTGAAGACTTTGTCCCGTGTCCAGATGGGACTCTCCTTGGGGTGGAAGGCAAGCTAGGCAATACGGATATTTAGATCTCCTCCCTTGTAACCGAACTTGTGTAACCCTAGCCCCCTCTGGTGTCTATATAAACCGGAGGGTCTAGTCCGTTGGACAACATACAATCAGACCATAGGCTAGCTTCTAGGGTTTAGCCTCTATGATCTCGTGGTAGATCAACTCTTGTAATACTCATAACATCAAGAACAATCAAGCAGGACGTAGGGTATTACCTCCATCAAGAGGGCCCGAACCTGGGTAAACATCGTGTCCCCTGCCTCCTGTTATCGTCCGCCTTAGACGCACAGTTCGGGACCCCCGACCCGAGATCCGCTGGTTTTGACACCGACATTGGTGCTTTCATTGAGAGTTCCACTGTGTCGTCATCATAAGGAGGGATGGCTCGTCTCGTTGTCAAGGACAACATCACCTCTGGGGGACCCCTGGCTGTAGGCCAAACTCTCCGACTAGGCGGCTTCGTCATGACCGCCCGCTCGGCCGTTGCACCAATGATGACTTCTTGGGTCATCGAAAATAGCCTCCACATCGGCTCGAAATTCGCCGAGCAGATGGATCCAATTGAGCTCTCCACTTTGAACGAGCTCTTGGATCGCATCGCCGCTCTGGGAGTCGCTACGGACTATGATCGGATCGGGCTTAAACCCGACCAAAGGGAGATTAACTCCCTGCCGGTCACCCATCAGATAGCGGTGGTGGAGGAGCAATGCGGTGATTCTCCCTCTATCCTGAGGACGAACTATGTCCGGATTCCCGAGCTCTCCGAGCCAGATACCCGCTCATGGGAGGACATCACCCTAACCCTAAACCTAGAATCAGGCTGCATACCGAACCTACGGGGCAACATCCCGGAGCCCGAACTTCCAAGATCGGAAACTCCCCTGCCCTAGGGTCTCAGATTGGGTCAAGGTCCGGACTTAAATCCACCCACCCACCCAGATACAAACGATCTTTCCCACATTAGGCAAGTGCCCCAAGAGACAGTACATCACTATTGAGCCAGATTCCTCCTTGTAATGAACAAGGTCAAGGACTGTCGCGAGGAAGACGCAATTTTGTTCTTTTGCAACAATTGCACAGACAAGGGAATCCTCAACGCCATAATTCTCCGTGACATAGCACACTTCGCTGACTTGGCGGCCATAATACGAAAGTACTGTGCAATGGAAAGCGCCTGGAAACCCCAAACAAAATTTTGGGATAATCCGGCTCTGACACAACCCCCAGTCCGAACTAAAAGGGTGCACTCTCATAAGTCGCCTGACTCAATTACAAAGAAGTAAAAGCCCACTACAGGGAATGGAACCGTATTGGAAGGATGGCTTAACGGGCCCTGCAAAATTCATAGTGCAATAGATACCATACCAACACATAGCCTTAGAGCATGTTGGGTACTCCGGCAGGTGGCCAAGAGCGGTGAGGATATCCTCATACAAAAAACCCTAGAGTACCTTCCCGTGGATAACAATACAGTTTTGACAGTCTTCGAGACCTTCGCCTCAAATAATAGGCGTAAGCGAGCACTCCGCAGCCTTGTCGAAGTCTGCCACGTGGCAACAATAAATCCATGGAGCGACACGGCTATCACCTTCAATGCCAGTGATGAACCTAAATTCCGAACAACCTGAGCACCAGCCGCTTTGGTCCTCAGTCCAATTGTGGACGGCTTTCAGCTCACTAAAGTGCTCATGGACGGCGGCAGCGGACTAAACCTCATTTATGAGGAGACTCTTCAAAAAATGGAAATAGACAGCAACCGTATTGAGCAAAGTAGCACGACCTTCTGAGGAATTATCCCTAGTCGGGAGGCACATTGTGCTGGGAAAATCACACTAGATGTGGTATTCGGCACTCCAGAGAATTACAGGTCCGAAGAAATCACATTCCAAGTGGCCCTGTTAAGTAGCGGATACCATGCCCTTCTAGGGCGGGAGGCATTCATGATTTTTCAAGCCATACCCCATTATGGGTACATGAAGCTAAAAATTCCCGGACCCAATGGAATCATCACTCTAGCTAGTGATCCGGACATAGCACTCCGCCCCGAGAACAAAACAGCCGCACTGGCCCTCGAGACACTATCCGAAGCCCTTGTGGCAGAGGAGTTAACCGCGCTGCGCTCCACAGTGGATAGGGACGACGTGATACTAGACAAAAGATCCAAGTCCACCTCCACCAGCGGATGAAATAGTCAAATTTCAAGTCCATCCAATGGACCCCACAAAAACAGCATCCATCGGGGCACAATTAAACCCTGCCATAGACGCCGCACTACGGGAGTTCCTGCGTGACAATTGGGACGTATTCGCCTGGCATCCTTCAGACATGCCAGGAATCCCACGTAGGCTGGCCGAGCATAGCCTTAACATTCTAAAAGGATTCAAGCCGGTCAAGCAGACTCTTCGGCGTTTCTCCGAACCTAAGCGACAACCCATGGGAGTGGAGCTAGCCAAGCTACTGGAGGCCGGATTCATTAGAGAAATAAAGCATCCGGAATAGCTAGCAAACCTGGTGATGGTGTCAAAGAAGGACAAATCCTGGCGCCTATGCGTCGACATCAAGGACCTTAATAATGCGTGCCCAAAGGATCCCTTCCCCTCCCTCGCATCGATCAAATTATTGACGCTACCATAGGACACGACTCATTGTGCTTCCTCGACACATACTCCGGTTACCACCAAATTAAGATGGCGGAGTTCGATCAAACCGCAACAGCATTCATCACTCCATACGGCCCCTTCTATTTTAACACAATGCCCTTCGGGCTCAAAAACACCGGCGCAACGTATCAGCGCATGATTCAGACATGTGTGGAAAAGCAGATTGGCAAAATAGTGGAGGCATACATCAACGATGTGGTCGTTAAAACCAGACATGTCGACTCCTTAATAGATGAGCTGAGGCTCACATTCAACAATCTCTGAACATACGACATTAAGCTCAATCCGGAAAAATGCTTTTTCGGCGTACCCGCTGGAAAGCTCCTGGGCTTTATCGTCTCCAGCAGAGGAATTGAAGCAAACCCGGCTAAGATCCGGGCTCTGTCGCAGTTGGCTATCCCAACTGACCTCAAGCAAATCCAAAAGTTAACTAGATGTGTGGCGGCCTTAAGCCGCTTCATCTCCCGATTAGGAGAAAAGGCACTCCCCCTTTATCGCCTTCTTCGGTGCACCAAACACTTCGAATGGACAGACGCAGCCACGGCCGGATTAGAAGAAATAAAAGCCATCCTGGCCACCAACCCAATCTTGGCCGCACCAAATGTTGGTGAACCAATGCAATTATATATAGCGGCAACTCACCAAGTTGTAAGCGCAATGCTCATCGTCAAACGAGAGACTGACGGACATAAATTCCCACTTCAAAGGCCGGTATATTATGTATCTACTGTCCTCACTCCATGCAAATCACGGTACCCACATTATCAAAAGATAGCATACGCGGTATTCATGGCATCCTGGAAATTACGACACTACTTTCAAGAGTGTTCAATTACGGTGGCCTCCGAAGTACCACTTAACGACATAATAAACAACCGCGATGCCACTGGCCGGATTGCCAAATGGGATATCGAGCTCCTCCCGTTCGACATAACATATAAACCACGGCGAGCCATTAAGTCACAAGTACTGGCCAATTTCATCACCGAATGGACAAAAGCCGAACTCCCTAAAGAGTACGGCGCGTACTCCAATTGGATCATGCACTTCAACGACTCTAAAATACTTGTTGGTCTGGGGGCTGGCATCGTCCTGACGTCCCCCACCGGAGATACAGTTCAATACGTACTCCAAATACTATACACAGACTCCAATAACACAGCCGAATACGAGGCCCTATTACATAGTCTCCGGATGGCGGTTTCCATGGGCATTCAACGCATGGAGGTGCATGGGGATTCAAACCTTGCAATATCCCAAATAAATGGAGACTTCGATGCCAAGGATCCAAAAATGGCGGCATATCGCAATGCCGTCCTCAAAATGTCAGCTCGGTTCGAGGGGCTTGAATTCCACCATGTGGCTCGGGAAAATAATCAAGCGGCGGATATCCTTGCCTGTATCGGTGCTAAGCGCGACCCTGTCCCACCTAACATCTTCCTGGAAAAACTGTTTAATCCATCCATGGTATGGGAAGGGGACACCGGCAATAATAGTCCGGATCCGGCCACAACACCAGATCCCGGACACTCTGACACAATCGGAGGCTCTGCCATCGAAATAACACCTTCAGCCCACGTAATAATGGCCGTCATCGCCCCGTGGACAGAACCATTCCTGGCCTACCTAACCAAGCAGGAACTACTCGAGGACCAAAATGAGGCACGCTGCATAGTGCGGCGATCTAAACCTACAAGGTCCACGAGGGAGAGCTTTATAAGAAAAGCACTACCGGAGTCCTTCAAAGGTGCATCTCCGAAGAGGAAGGGCGGAAGATTTTGGCAGAAATCCATGCCGGACTCGGCGGCCACCACGCCGCAGCCTGGGCCCTTGTAAGCAAGGCCTTTCGTACAGGTTTTTATTGGTCGACGGCCCGGGCAGATGCGCAGCATCTGGTCCAACATTGCGTCGGTTGCCAGCTTTTTGCAAACCAAAGCCATATGCTGCCTACCGCTCTCCATACAATCCCCATTACTTGGCTCTTCGCGGTCTGGGGGCTTGATATGGTCAGACCCCTTAAAGGGGGAACCCATAAGAAAAAATACTTACTTATCATGGTGGATAAATTCACCAAATGGATAGAAGCCAAACCCGTCAAAACGGCTGAATCCAGACCGGTGATAGACTTCATATCTGGGGTTGTACACCGTTATGGCATCCTCCAAAGCATCATCACTGACAACGACACGAATTTTACAGCCGACAAGGTGAAACTTTCATGCAGCAATATGGGCATCAAGCTCGATTATGCTTCTGTCTATCACCCGCAAACTAACGGTCAAGTCAAGCGAGTAAATGGTCTTATAATGAGCGGCATTAAACCCAAACTAGCGCGGTCCTTAAAGGAATCAAACATGCACTGGGTAGAGGAGCTCGACTCCGTACTATGGGGGCTGTGGACCATGCCGAATCGCACTACCGAATACACACCGTTCTTTATGGTGTACGGCGCAGAGGCGGTTCTGCCTTGTGACATAATTCATGACTCACCTCGAGTGCGCATGTACGAAGAAAAAGAGGCCGAGCTCGATCGGCAGGACAGTTTGGACGCACTGGAGGAGGAGCGCGACGTGGCAAAGGCCCGTTCCGCATTCTGTTAGCAATAGGCTCAAAGGTATCAAAGCAGAGAAGTACGGGCCAAAACCTAAAACGTTGGCGAACTAGTTCTACGCCTGCTGGAGAAGAAAAAGAAGAAGCTCAAGCCCAAATGGGAAGGTCCATTCATTATCGACCAGGTTCTGACCGGTGGAGCGTACCGTCTGCGGGATGCATCGGATAATCGACTCGAGCCAAACCCATGGAACGCAGCCAGACTCCGAAGATTCTACGCCTAGCGCCGGACTACATGTTCGTCTCCTTCCCTCTGCCATTTTTTTTGCGTATCTGTCTTTTCTCTCTTTCTCTCTTTTTATTTCTCATTAAGGCCCTAAAACGCTAAACTTGTGTCTTGGTTACACAATCTTGCCGCGCTAACCGCGCTCATTATACCTGGGGGCTTCTTATACAGAAGCTTAATCCAACTATTTTTCTGGGCTTTGTGTCCCACACATGTGTTATTCTTCCACATGTACCTTTTTTCACCATTATATGCATCGATATGATTTAAGTTTTGGCCAAGATGGGTTGCCTGGCTCTTGTATTTATGCCCTGCATTCCCGTTAATTCGGCTAGGGCATAAGGGGAGCACCTCTGCGATTGTTACTGCCGGGTCAGTCGGATGTGTACCTCAGACTGGGTGAAGCCGAAAGCTAGCGTTCTTAAGGGAATATTCGGTCGATGAATAAAAGATGACTTTTATTTAATTTGAAATTCGCCCTCCGATGTTTATAGCCCACGTCTCTTTTCACAGTTCGGACATGCACATTTGGGCATGCGTACCCAGGGAAAGGAACCCTTAACGGAACTATTCTCCCTGGAAGATGTTTCTTACTACCCATGTAATATAACATAGGTAGTTGGGTACTTGTCTGTTCAAGCACTTATGACCCCTACGCCTGGTCTCCATGCATACCCCGGTTTTTACATAACCGAGTGGGTATTCAGATACACTCCGGACTATCGGGTCCAGCGGTCGAAGCGAAAAGGTCCGCCATGACAAATGATTTACAATCCGGCTAGGACATTACATATGTCACTTGAAGTACACAGTCGCTGAGGGAGTCCTGGATTAGGGGGTGTCCGGATAGCCGGACTATACCTTCGGTCGGACTCCTGGACTATGAAGATACAAGATTGAAGACTTCGTCCCGTGTCCGGAAGGGACTTTCCTTGGCGTGGAAGGCAAGCTTGGTGATACGGATATGTAGATCTCCTACCATTGTAACCGACTCTGTGTAACCCTAGCCCTCTCCGGTGTCTATATAAACCGGAGGGTTTTAGTCCGTAGGACGAACAACCATCATACCATAGGCTAGCTTCTAGGGTTTAGCCTCCTTGATCTCGTGGTAGATCTACTCTTGTACTACCCATATCATCAATATTAATCAAGCAGGAGTAGGGTTTTACCTCCATCGAAAGGGCCTGAACCTGGGTAAAAACATCGTGTCCCTTGTCTCCTGTTACCATCCGCCTAGACGCACAGTTCGGGACCCCCTACCCGAGATCCGCCGGTTTTGACACCGACATTGGTGCTTTCAATGGCAGCCCTCACCACACTTATGACCCACTTTTGCGTGGGAGAAGACAGCTGGCTAGCTCGCAGCAATAACATGACTAAGAGCCCTGGTAATTCGGATACCAAGGACAGCAGTGGCAGGTCGCGTCGCGACAAGCAAAAGCGCCGCATTAACAGCGACAATACTGAGGATATGGCAGTTAATGCCGGATTCAGAGGCTCTAAACCCGGTCAGCGGAAAAAGCCATTCAAAAGAAATACTCCGGGCCCGTCCAGTTTGGACCGAATACTCGACCGCTCATGCCAGATACATGGCACCTACGAAAAACCAGCCAATCACATCAACAGGGATTGTTGGGTGTACTAGCAGGCAGGCAAGTTAAATGCCGAAAGTAGAGACACGGGGCTGCATAGCGATGACGAGGAGGAGCCCCGGCCGCCGAACAACAGTAGACAGAAAGGTTTTCCCACACAAGTGCGGACGCTGAACATGATATACACAACCCACGTCCCCAAGAGGGAGCGGAAGCGTGACGCGATGGAGCCAGTCGCCCCAAAGTTCAACCCATGGTCTTCCTGCCCGATCACTTTTGATCGAAGGGACCACCCCACTAGCATTTGTCATGGCGGATTCTCCGCATTGGTTCCAGACCCAATTATTGACGGACTTCACCTCACTAGAGTCCTTATGGACGGCGGCAGCAGCCTGAACCTTCTTTACCAGGATACAGTGCGGAAAATGGGCATCGATCCCTCGAGGATTAAACCCACTAAATTGACCTTTAAAGGCGTCATACCAGGTGTAGAGGCCAACTGTACAGGATCAGTTACACTTGAAGTGGTCTTCGGAAATTATCCGGAGATCCATCAAGCGCGCCAAGTTCAATGTAGTGCCGCACTACGCATACCTCAAGCTCAAGATCTCAGGCCCTCGAGGAGTCATCACGGTCAATGGAAACACCGAATGCTCTCTCCGAATGGAGGAGCATACGGCGGCTATCGCAGCGGAAGTATAAAGCAGCCTCTCAAGACAATTCTCCAGTCCGGCCATTAAACGTCTGGACACCGTTAAGCGCGCCCGGAATAACCTACAACAAGACCGCCTGGCACGTTCCGAGCAAGCGTAGCAATGCGGCCCCAACCCCAGCCCTCGCAAACTTGTGAAACATGTGTTGCGCGTACATAACGACGCTCTGGAAATACCATGGGCACAGGGGGAGGGGCACCATCACGGCACGCCCGAAATGCGGCTTAAACCGCACTAGGGGCTGCCGATTTCTTAATTTACTCTTATTTTCAGGACTCCATTCTTCGGAAGGCTTGTTCGGCAGTAAAAATTGCCGCACAAACGATACAACCAGGGAAGCAGAAAGCTGCACCGCACTATGGAACTCTAAGGTGGTCTCTATAACGAGCAGTATACCTGTTTCACATACCATTCCGCAGCTCGCCCCTGGAAAGGACATGTTAAATAGTCCCATCTTTTGCTTATTGCACTATTTGTATCTTTCTGCTTTGATCATAGCTTTTTTTAAATAAACAAGGCATAGCTTCCGTCTATTATTGCATTACTCTTTTTACGAATTTATGTTCATTAATGACATGTTGCACCCGTACACTTTGGTACGGCCGATACGCCATGGGCTTAAGTACCCCACAATACGGTGTGAGAAGTCCGAACACTTCCACAAGTGCGGCACCCTGAACTTATAGCATTATATGCATCGGCTCCGAATCATGTCTTGGGTCAATAGTTGGGTTTGCCCGGCTCCTATGTTTTGGTACCTTACATTCCGTTATATCGGCTAAGGTAGCACTAGGAGAACTACTGCGATTGTGCCCTAGTTGAGCTGGTCTAAGCACCTCAGTAGAGAAAGCTAAAACTGACCGTCATGATGAGGCGAGAGCTGGTCGCTGTTCGAGAGGTTTTCGAGTCCCTAAAGACTTATGCCGCTTAGAGCGAGGAGTCGGTTTTGTCCGGCTTAGGCGTGGATAGCGCCCTGAATTCGGTCTTCCGAACACTAGGGGCTTCGCCGAAATTTAAAATTATAGAATTCTATGGCTAAGTGAGAGTTTTCAAGCATTATAGTCTGATTTCCTTGTTCGTTGCGTTGAGCGCCTCCCTCGAAGGACCCAAGAATGGGAAAAAGAGCGCTCATGTTTATCCCGAACACCCCAGCACTCGTGGCATGGGGGCAGAAGCCGATGACTCGCCATCTCTCAAATTGATAAACGGCCGCACAGAAGGTAATATTTTAAATTCAAAAGCGTTGCTTAGCGCATATGAACAAGTTTTCAGCGTACATGATCACAAATGCGAGTTTACTCAAAAATTAAATCTTTGGAGTATTCATCCGCTATAAGGCGGGCACCCTTCAGGACGCCCTCATAATATGCTTCCGGGACACGATGCTCCTTGCCCGGCGGCGTCCCGTCCTTCACCAGCTTCTCCGCATCCATTTTGCCCCAGTGCACTTTAGCACGGGCAAGCGCCCTACGGGAACCTTTGATGCAGACAGAGCGCTTAATTACTTCAAGCCGTGGACAGGCATCCACCAGCCGCCTCACCATCCTGAAGTAGCTACCAGGCAGAGCCTCTCCAGGCCAAAGCCAAACTATGAGGCCCTTTATGGCCTGTTCGACCACCTTGTGGAGCTCGACCATTTGCATCAGCTGGTCGCTCAAAGGCACCAGGTGTCCGGCCTCAGCATACTGAGACCAAAAAACCTTCTCCATCGAGCTCCCCTCCTCGGCTCGGTAGTAGGCGGCGGCATCAGACGCACTGCGGGGCAAATCTGCGAATGCTCCTGGAGAGCTCTGGACTCGAGTAATTAACAAGTAATTCACTTTCACGTGCTTGCTTTGCATAAAGAATGCCTTACCCGCCGCTATCTTCTTCATCTCTTCAATTTCTTGGAGGGCTTTCTAGGCTTCGGCCTTGGCAGACTTCGCGCTTTCGAGGGCTGCCGCAAGCTTGGACGCTTACGTCTTTGAGTCAAGCTCCAAACTCTCGTGTTTTTTCACGAGAGCCTGGAGCTCTTTCTGCACCTCCTCCACCCGCACCTCCTGCTTCCCTCTCTCTCTGCACTCCGCGGCCGCTCTATTTTCGGCCTCGGACAGCGCTTTCTTAAGGGTTGCCACCTCGGTCGTGGCCCCTATAATACCACGTTGATCCTGTCATTTTTTGCAACCACATCTTCTCTATATACTTGCGCAAGGTATTACTTACCTTCCTTCTCCTCGAGTTGCCTCTTGGCATGGCCGAGCTCGTTCTCAGACCGCGCGAGGTTTTGCTTCAGCGTATCCACCTCCGCAGTCAGTGCGGCGGAGGCCAGCAGCGAAGCCTGCATACGCATATTGACTTGATTATGTTAGACTCCTGCGAATGTTATTAGATCCTCTATTCGGCTTTTCTTCCTGAACGCCGAACAGAGCATCAGGGGCTACTGTCTATGTGGTAATATTTTTACATATTCTTTACTTACCTCAAAGCCTGTTAGAAGGCTGGCACAGGCTTCAGTCAGTCCGCTCTTGGCGGACTGAACCTTCTGGATCACCGCACTCATAGTAGTGCGGTGCTCCTCGTCGATGGAGGCGCCATTAAGCACCTCCAGCAAATTGTCTGGTGCCTCCGGTTGGATGGAGGACACCGGCTCGGTAGGCTTGCTCCTCTTGGAAGGAGGCTGCCTACCGGAGTCCGAAACCGTTGAAGGTTCCGGCACGGTGTCCGGCTTAAGGTCGGACTTGGAGCCCTTGGTTGTTCTATCCCCTTTACGCCTGGAGTCCGGGAGGTCGCCTTGCGGCTCCTCCAGGACCACCTCCTCCTGGCTTGGAACCTGTTGGGACGCCACCTCGGCATCATCCGTAGGGTGGGGGGAGGTAGCCGTCGGAAGCGAATTCACATTCGACGAATCCAGGGAGCCGCTCGACGACTCGTCGAGCCCGGCCTTGGGCGGACTGCATAGTCATATTCGGCGTAAGGAGGAGCTGTGCAAGAAAGGAACACTATGAATTGCTCTGGTGTCCGAATACTTCTCGCCAGGGGCTTGGCCCTGTGCGGCCACTCCTCTTCGCCATCGTCGGTGTTGGTGGAGTAGTACGGAGGAAGGGTCTTCCCCTTCTTGGACCCTTCGGCCTCCCCAGTTGGGGCGGCCTTCCTTTTCTTCCCTCCCCCCGCTGGAAGGGGAGAGTTCTCTTCTTCCTCCTCCTCGTCTTCAAGGGAGGAGTGCGTCTTGGAGTCGTTGGATGATGAATCCGACACCTCCAGGCGCCGGGCACTCTTTCGAGTCCCCGTGGCCTTCTTCTTGGCCTTCTTCTCCGGCACCACATAGGGTGCCGGAAACAGCAGCTTCGCCAAGCGAGCGTTTGCTGGGCCTTCGGGCAAAGGAGCCGGACAGTTGATCTGTCCGGACGTCTCCTGCTAATCCTGTCAAAGCTAATGGAGCTTAGATCCTGCATGGAGTCAAACTATGAAAAACTAATACCCTGTAAAAGGTAAAAACAGCTTACCGCACTAGCGTGACGCTGCGTGCTGAATCCGCGATCCTCGGTAGCGGATGCGGGGGCTTCGGCGCCCTTGAAAAGCACCTTACAGGCATCTTCGTACGTCGTGTCGAAGAGCCTGCTCAGAGTTTGATGCTGCCGGGTCGAACTCCCACAGGTTGAAAGCCCGTTGTTGACACGGGAGGATCCGGTAGATGAGCATAACCTGGACTACGTTGACAAGTTTGAGCTTCTTGTCCACCAGGGTTTGGACGCATGTTTGGAGTCCGGTTAGCTCTCCTTTTTTACCCGCGACAGGCCCGTCTCTTTCCAGGAGGTGAGCCGCGTAGGGGGTCCGGATCGGAACTCGGGGGCTGTGACCCATTCAGGGTCGCGCGGCTTGGTGATGTAAAACCACCCCGATTGCCACCCCTTTAGGGTCTACACGAAGGATCCCTCGAGCCATAGGACGTTGGGCATCTTGCCCACCATGGTGCCTCCGCACTCCGCCTGGGTGCCGCGCACCACCTTCGGCTTGACATTGAAAGTCTTGAGCCATAGGCCGAAATGGGGGCGGATGCAGAGGAAAGCCTCGCACACGACGATAAACACTGAGATGTTGAGGACAAAGTTCGGGGCCAGATCGTGGAAATCCAGGCCATAGTAGAACATGAGCCCCCGGACAAATGGGTGGAGAGGGAAGCCCAGTCCACAGAGGAAATGGGGGAGGAACACCACCCTCTCATGGGGCCTAGGGGTGGGGATGAGCTGCCCCTCTTCGGGAAGCTGGTGCGCAATGTCGTTGGACAAGTATCCGACCTTCCTCAGTTTTTTGATGTGTCCCTCCGTGACGGAGGAGACCATATAGTTGCCTCCCGCTCCGGACATGGCTAGAGAAGGTTGAGGTGGGGTGTGCGGACTTGGGCGCTAGAGCTAAAGTGCGCGAAAATGGATATGCAAAGGAGGAAGAAGGCATGGATGAAAAGGTGGATCCTTATCCCCTTATATGGGCGGACGCGACTATGCGTCCCCACTAGCCTGGTAAAACTCGCTTATCTCCCAAGCGCCGTAATCAATGGCGCGGTTGGGTTACCCATACCCGTAATGATGAGAATCCCGAACTAAGGGGACACGATCTCTGCTTTGACAAGACATGCCAAGGAAACCGCCTTGCTAAACGCGCTGAGGTGGGACAGTAAAATGATTCGAATAAAGACTTGGCCGTGGTGTGATGTCATGCTATGGAATATGTCAGCAGATTAGATTTGTGTAAATATTATTCTCTCTATGGCAATATGAGGAGACTTATTTTGTAGAGCTGGACACTACCTTTGTGTTCAAAATCTTCTATGAAGTAGTTCGAGGAGGAACCCGCCTTGCAATGCCGAAGACAATCTGCGCGTCGGACTCATCGTCATTGAAGCGTGGTTCAGGGGCTACTGAGGGAGTCCTGGATTAGGGGGTGTCCGGATAGCCGGACTATACCTTCGGCTGGACTCCTGGACTATGAAGATACAAGATTGAAGACTTCGTCCCGTGTCCGGAAGGGACTTTCCTTGGCGTGGAAGGCAAGCTTGGCGATACGGATATGTAGATCTCCTACCATTGTAACCAACTCTGTGTAACCCTAGCCCTCTCCGGTGTCTATATAAACCGGAGGGTTTTAGTCCGTAGGATGAACAACCATCATACCATAAGCTAGCTTCTAGGGTTTAGCCTCCTTGATCTCGTGGTAGATCTACTCTTGTACTACCCATATCATCAATATTAATCAAGCAGGAGTAGGGTTTTACCTCCATCGAGAGGGCCCGAACCTGGGTAAAAACATCGTGTCCCTTGTCTCCTGTTACCATCCGCCTAGACGCACAGTTCGGGACCCCCTACCCGAGATCCGCCGGTTTTGACACCAACAGTCGCTATGACTGATTAAATTCTTCTTCCATACCGTCCAATAGGCTGTCTAGCCTACAATCCTGTTGGGAATACTTTGCGGCTAATTCTACTTGGTCATGCACTAAACTGAGCGGATTTCTTTCCCATCAGGCCCCACAGGTCCGACCTCGGCCATATGGTTTGGGTCAGCTTTGGTATATCGCGTCTTCACCATAGCCCAGGCTTCCCTTGCACCTTGTTGGCAGGCCGATATCTTCCATAATCGGAAGCGCCACCGCACTCCCTTGAGCTTCTCTATAAGCTCCCCCATGCCTCCTGGCGGGGACACGGATGGCCACAAGTCTTGGGCAATACCCTGCATCACCTGCAGAACTTGCTCGTGCAGTTGTGAGAGCTCTGGTAGAAGATCACTCGAAGACCCAGGCATCTCCTCCGCAGGACGACCCGTCAGCATACCTGTAGCCATAACTCTGTTAGCCGGCTTCTTCGCCGAACTCCTTTAAAAAGTTCGTTCAAGCACTTACTAAAAATGTCGCGCCGAAGCCACTTATTCTCCTTCACGGAGTCCGCAAGCTGGGCTCGGACATCTTTCAATTCCACGCCTAGCCGGATATTAGCGTCTTGGAGATCATTTTTCTCCTGCCTGACTCGCGTAAGCACGCGCTCGCCAGCATTTAGCTGTCGATCAGCACATGCCGGATTCACTATCACGGCCTCCGGATTCACTCCGAGGTCATCTGCAACATCTATTGTTAGATTTGCATGCATGGCGTATACTACCTGGTACCTGTATTCTTTGAAATGAAAACAAGTGTTACCAGAGGGGCCCTTCCCGGACTCCTTCAATGCGACAACAGCGGCCCCTAGCTGGGCCTTGCACTCTTCCAGCTCTTGAGACAGGAGGGAATTCTTCTCTTTAAGAGCCTACACAAATAATGATCCTTAAATCAGTTGCGTCAACTGTTTTAAGTCCCAGGGGCTACTGATACATATAATCGTCAGATTTTCTTACCCGTATATCCCTTACATATTGGTCCGTGGCTCGGGCTAGACCATTCTGAGCAGCATGGATGTACGCGTCTCCTGAGTTGAAGGCATCAAATGCCTCTTGGGAGAAACAAGCGTCACGGAGTACGGCCCGGCGACGCCTGTGATTCATGGCGCTCTCCGCTTCGGAATTTGTAGCGGATAGTCTGTACGCATCCTCTGTAGGAGGAGCATTCGGCGTCTGCCCCGTATTAGGTTCCGCCTCTATGTCCGGCCCTGGAGCCCGACTGGTGGAGGCGTGATCGGCAGCCTCTCCGGATATAGTCCGGCGAGCGTTTTCTAGTAGCACTACAGGAATCCAGTACTTTGCCGTCTGCCATGGCGGACGGCAAAGGCAGGGACGGCTGACGACAAAGCACTTTGCTGTCCCCGCAGACGGCAAACAGTGACGGCAAAGATAGGATCGGCAAACAGGTCCTTTGCCATCGGCTTTTTATGGCGGACGGCAAAGAGCCCTTTGCCTACAGCGGCTGACGGCAAAGAGGGGGGACGGCAAAATGTTGCACGTCCGCCAGCGTCACTCCGTTAGGCGGCTAACGGCGGCCTTTGCCGTCCGCCAGCGGACGGCAAATTTGAGCGCCTCTTTGCCGTCCGCCAGACGACGTCAGCTATACGTCAGCGCCCGCTCTTTTTTGCCGTCCGCCCGGCGGACGGCAAAGGCAAAGTCTTTGCCATCAGCTTGGCTTTGCCGTCCGCCACGGTAGGCAAATTGGCCAAATGGTCCATCCCCAGGAAGCACAGGTGGGCGCCACGTGCCCCCTTTGCCGTCTGCCACCGACGGCAAAGGGGTCTTTGCCGTCTGCCGCGGAAGGCAAAGAGCCTGCACTGCCTCTTTTTTGTTCTGTTTTTCTTATATCCAACAATTATCAGCACAAATATTTCACAGCACATGGCCTTTGGGTAGAAAGCGTCCAAATACTGTCATAATTGCGTCATAGCATTCTCTGCCCAAGTTGAACTGAGCCTTCAGAGCCATTACTTGTGAGATGGCATCCAACTGACAAAGCTCAGTGTGCTCGTGGAGCGGACGTTTTGAAGACTCCAACATTTAATTGAAGGCCTTTGCAGATTCCTCCATCTCCTCGTCCGAATCCCGAGCATCATCATAGTCTTGCACCATGTTTTCCATCCCAGTACCATGCTCGTCGGTGTGACGATGATCCACCTCAGCTCGGTCACGTTGGGCAGACTCACCATGAAATGTCCACACTGTATAATCGGGCGTAAAACCACTCTTCTGCAGGTGTTTGCCCATTTCAGCCTCTGTCTTCTTTTCCCAATTGCCGCACCGGAAATAGGGGCGCCAGGTTTTCTTTTGGCCATTTGCAAATGCGGCTTGCACAAACCCCTTGGTTTTTGTGAACCATTCAGCGCTCCATTTGTTCTGACTAGTGTGACCCGGTATACATCCATGCATGGTCACTCATCTTGACTTTCAGAGCTACTGGACACACAACAATTATATATGTAATTCACCATGTATATATTCATCAGTTGATCTACTTTGTCAATTTTATTACGTCCATGCAACCTACACTCTAATAGGTAATGATAGGTCCTAATCCCACCCGTGTATGTGTAGATTGGGTTCATTTTCCCATGCTATGCCCCGGATCCGACACAAAATTTCGGCAGCACCTCCCCGCTGTTCTCCTGATACACGTCTCTGCAATAAACAGAGAGGATGTGTACCCGGAGAACAACAGGGGAGGCACTGACGAAATTTATGCGTCGGATCCAGAGCAAAGCATATGGGAAAATGAACCCAATCTACACATACTCGGGCTGTCCATCGATAGCGTTGGACAATTTGAAAGAATCAAGGTTATAAATATGCAAATGCATGCATATTTATAACAATGACGCTTTCGAACAGGAGACACATATTGGTTACGCATACTGATGATTCAAGACACATATATAGCTAGCTATCAAGTTTCATCGGAATAGATCAAATAATTAATGGGGGAGGAGGACTTGTCATTTGTGCTCACCCACGAATGAAGGGGCAGAGCTCGTCAAACGCACGGCGAGGTCGTCGAACACCAAAACTCGCAGCGATAAAACAACTGCACATTTAAAACTACACGATCAACACAATTATATATGATGTTTTTCATAACAAAATCGAAAAATATATGACCTAACTAATAATTCACAAATATATGACCCCGTCGGCCTCTGGAAGGCCAAAGAACACCTTTTCGCGAGGTGTCGGGGGTCGGGGTGTCCTGTCGGTGTCGGGGTGCCGTGTCGGGGTCGGGGGGTCGGGGTGTCGTGTCGATGTCGGGGTAG
>NC_041390.1:162069691-162070225 GCF_002162155.2 Triticum dicoccoides | reverse complement strand
TCGGGGTCTCGGTGTCGGGGTGTCGTGTCGGGGTGCCGGGTCGGGGTCTGGGTACCGTGTCGGGTCGGGTTTTTCTCTCCTTTTTTCTCCTTTTTTCCTTTTCTTCTTCTTCCTCTTCTTCCTTTTCTTCCTTTCTTTTCCTTCTTCTTCTTCTTCTTCTTCTTCTTCCCTTTCCTTTTTCCTCTTCTTCTTCTCCTCCTCTCCTCTTTTGCTTCTTCTTCTTCCTCTTCTTCCTTTTTCTTCTCCTCCTCCTCCTCTTCTTCTTCTTCTCCTCTCCTCTTTTTCTCTTCTTCTTCTTTCCTAAAACTAAACTAAACCTAAAACTAAAACTAAAAAAACAGAAAAAGGAAAAAACTAAATCTAAACTTAAAACTAAACTAAAACTAAACCTATAAACCTAAAACTAATCCTAAAATTAAAACTAAAACTAAATCTAAACTAAACATAAACCTAAAACTAAAAAAACAGAAAAAAGGAAAAAAAGGAGGCAAGAGAGCTCACCTGGGTGGAGGAGGGGGGCGGGGCGGCCTGGGG
>NC_041390.1:162013106-162069101 GCF_002162155.2 Triticum dicoccoides | reverse complement strand
TCTTTGCCGTCTGCTAGCCAACGGAAAAGAACTGGCTGATGGCAAATTATGTCTTTGCCATCAGCCAGTTCTTTGCCGTCTGCTTTTTGGTAGCTGATGGCAAAGAGCTTCTTTGCCGTCTGCTAGCTGACGGCAAAGAGCTGGCAGATGGCAAAGTAGCTGATTCCAGTAGTGTAGGAAACATGGATGTCATTATATTTTAAGAAAGACGACAACCACAGAGCGAGGTTTTGTGTCATACCTGTGCGCCGGCATCTCCGTCCTGACCGCCTTCCTTTTTGGCCTACCCGGCTTTGGTGCCCCTTGTTGGCGAGTCGCTGCGGGTTCGGCATGGCGTCCCGAAGGCCTTCCCTGTAAAACACCATATGTGTACGGTAGGTGAAGTGCGTAAAAGGGGATCCTTTTTGGAAGTCGGGACTCCGGTCTTTTCTTACGTGCGATGTAGGGAGTAGTCCCAGATAGTCGGCCGTTATGGCCACCATGGCGTCATCGCAGCTCAATTGATAGAATTTCCTGTCTATCAGCTCCACAAATATGTCCGGATCCTCTTCGAGTCTGGGATCGAGGGCCCGGTCAGGGTCCTCCGGTTGTGGAGGTGGGTTGTTGACCTCCCTTACAGCTTTTTGCAGTTCCTGTCGTGGAACGGCAAGGTGGGAATTTACGACAAATAATGCGGGAAGGTTGGGAGTAAAGAGTAACAGCTCACCCAGCTTGGAGGGTTGTACATGGAGAATCCATCCCGCGGCTTAATAAGGATGAACTCCTCTTCCTCTCCCTTGAACAACTCGGACAGAATTTTTGCTAAAGCAGCAGCGGAGTCCGGTGGGTGGCATCATCTTCCCCGTTAAACCACCATAGAGGGTGCCCTCGATATTGAAACGGTTGCACCCCCCACATTATGCATATTGACATAACCTCGATTATTGTCAATCATGATTGAGCCAGCACTTTAATCTGTTCCATCAGGTAAAGGACTTCTCCGTTGTCTTGCTCCTGGGGGCTCTGTGGGCGCCAACTTCGGCGTTTCTTCAGAGGAGCATTGTTGAACTCGGGAAGACCCCTCCAAACAGGGTCTAGAAGAGGGATGTCCTCCATGTAAAACCACTCCAAAGGCCAGTCTTCCGATGTCTTCTTCGGGGTACTGGACAAGTATCCGGTCTTGGCGATGCACCATATTTCGGCTCCGCCCACTTGATAAAGTGACCGCTCCTCCTGTGTACGGGGCACAAGGCAGAATAGCCTCTTCCATAGCTCGAAATGAGCCTCGCAGACCAGAAACAGCTCATAAACGACAACATAACCGGCGATGTGTAATATGGAAGCAGGGGTGAAATTATGCAACTGGAGGCCATAAAACCCCAAGAGTCCGCGGAGGAAAGGATGGATTGGAAATCCAAGTCCCCTTAGTAAGTAAGGGACAAGGCATACTCGCTCCCCTTGGAGGGATTGGGGAGGCTCTCCGCTTGCTCCCCACCATTATAGGTGGCGAGCCCGACTCGGACGGGGACCATATACGCTGGAGGGAGAAATTCCTGGGTCTGCAACTCTACTAATCGGCTGTGCGGGACGGAACACTTCTCCCAATCACCGGGCTTAGGGCTATAGGAGTGGGAGGAGGAGCTGCGATGGCCGACCATGATGGAATGGATTTTTCCGAGCGTGCTCCGATGGATTCTCGCCGTGGGAGGATGGTGTGGATTGGATCCAAGAATCCCCATCCCTTTAATAGATGATTTATTTACCTATCTAGGGGGGTGTCGGTGTCAAAACCGGCGGATCTCGGGTAGGGGGCCCGAACTGTGCGTCTAGGAGGATGGTAATAGGAGGCAGGGGACACGATGTTTTACCCAGGTTCAGGCCCTCTTGATGGAGGTAAAACCCTACGTCCTGCTCGATTTATTCTTGATGATATGGGTATTACAAGAGTTGATCTACCACGAGATCTGAGAGGCTAAACCCTAGAAGCTAGCCTATGGTATGATTGTATGTTATCTATCGACTAGCCTGGCCTCGTTTTATATAATGCACCAAAGGCCTAGGATAACAAGAGTCCTAGGCGAATACGCCAGTGGGGAGGAGTCCTTGTCTTGATCACCAAGTCTTGTGGAATCTTCCATGTATGCGGCAGCTGTCCAAACTGGCCCATGAGTATACGGCCATGGGGGTCCTCGGCCCAATCTAATAGATCGAGAGACGACGTGGTGAGTACCCCCTAGTCTAGGACAGTGTCAGTAGCCCCCTGAACCGGTCTTCAAGTTAGGGACACTCCTCGATTCTTCCGAACTGTTCTTCATCTTCGGTTGTCGGTCTTGAAAACTGGTTCAACAAATCTTCTCATCTTCGATCTTGAGGATCACCAAAAATGCTTTCGACAAGTTTATACGTCGGGTATCCGAGGAGCCCCTTTAAGTTTCCGGCCTTTATTAATGCCTTGTTATTTTTATGCCACACCTCGGGTCTGAAGTTGTTCCCGGGAGGTAGTGCCCTCTTGCGTCCGAGCTCTAACGCCGGACTGCATTTGAGATATCTTTTGCAACCGAGCACCAATGTCGGACTGCTTCCGAGCTCCAACGCCGAAATGTATCCGAGCTCCAACGTCGGAATGTATCCGAGCTCCAAAGTCGGACTGCGTCCAAGCTCCAACACCGGACTATATCCAAGATGTCATAGATCACCTTGGTCCAAAAAAGTTGAAGGAGTTGAGCCGAGCTTAATGCTGGAAATGCCCTCTATGGAGCCAGCCACTAGCGCCCGAGTTTTATGCCGGACTGCTTCTGAGGTGGTGCACCACCCCGACTGTGGGCCAATTTTTTATCAATATTTTTGATTGGTGCAATTTATTCTCTGCCGAGATATATAGCCAGTAACACTCAACGTGTGTATCGGTTTAAAATCCGAGATGCACTTGAAGGATGATGTAAGACCACTGATCCCAGTAGCCGCTGAGACTCAGGTTGATTTGCAAAATTGGCTTGAGGATCAAGTCCTAGCTCGGCAGAATACTTCGGGATATAAAAAGTGGCGTGCTCAGTCCTCGAGACTCAGGTTGGGTGCGGACGACCAACCTAAGGATCATAATCTCCTCAGAAACTATATTGCACTTAAAATTTTCTGCATTGGAAAGGCAATGCAGTAGCCCCCGAGACACTGGTCGGGTGGCAACACCAGATCAGGGGATCGATGTGCCCCTTTAATATTTGTAAATAATAAGCCCGAAGCCCAGTAGCCCCCGAGCCTGCGGGCACGGGTGGCCGAATTAAGGATCGATATCCATAGTAAAATCACAATTTATGTGTAATGACTCTATGTATCCAAGTACTTTATGTCATTAATGCTTGAATCCGCATTGTACAAAACTTTGTTGATCGACCATCGGCTTCCACCTCCTCGGCCAGTAGCCGAGGAGTGTTTGTCCTACTTTATAAAGCCTTTATGAGGGCAAGACAAACAAGGAAATCTGGCCATACGGTTTTATAAACAAAGGTATGCAGAGAGATATGTTATATTACTGTTTAACATAAGAAATGTCTTCCAAAGAAAATAGTCCCGCTATCGGTTCCTTTCATTGGGTTGTCATGCTAAGCATGATCATGAAACCTCAGCTCTAATGTAAGAGCAAAATATCGAGGATTTAGTTTGGGAGGCCAGTTAGTAGCCCCCGGTAGTGTTCGGCGACAGTCGAGGTCAAGCCATAAACACTTCGGCCATTGTCATGAATGGCCCATCATTTAACACAGTCATCGGATCGCTGACCAGTTTACACTTGTTGTGACAGTCAGTTTTTGGCTTTCTCCACTGAGGTGCTTAACCATGTGAGCTAGAAGCACAATCGCAGTGGTTCTCACTTTGCACGCCTAGCCGAACAAAGCGGAACGTAGGAAGCAAGTGCAGGAGCCGGGCAACCCAACTATTGATCGAAGACACAATTCAAAACCGATGCATATATAGCAATATCCGAGAATGTTTTTGCCGAATCTCTAAAGGTGTCCCGTGTTGCACTGCGAGACTTGTGCTGAAAACACACAAATAGTTTAAAAGTGTCATAAGCTTGGAAAACCAAAAAACGTCAGTCAAAACATGACGTTTGAACAAGATCAAGTGTTCAGTGCCAATCCGAAAATTGGTCTTCGAAAAAAAAGAGTGCTTCTGTCGTGCTTTAACATGTCACATCCTATCTCAAGACTTCAAGCGGGTCAGCCTACGGCTTCAACCTCCTATCTCGAAGGCGAAGTACTTCTCATTAGGCCAGTTTAGCAAACTAAACTCTAGCGGCTTTGAGAGAGAAATTAGGCTCCCCGGCTAGTGACCACACACCCGTGTCGAAAAAAGGAGTGATGAATAATAATAGTAATCAAAACTTTGCAACAACTAAGAAGAAGAACACTTATTATAAAATGGCTCATATAAATTTAAGAGCCCCCAAGTGACCTGGGTAAAAGAATTTTATGTATAATGATTGTATGTACCGAAGTACTAATATCATATCTTTGTTCACCCAAACTTTAAACGCGTCTTAACCGACCGTCGGCTTCTCCCTGTTCGGTCAAGGACCGAAAGGTGTTATGTACTCCACCTATCGAGAATATCAATAGTGTTTCCGATAACCAGGCAACCGGGCCATCAGGCTGTAACAGACAAAGCGCGCTCAGGGAACTTATGCTATATTACAGACGAAGTGTAAGAAGCACCTTCGAAGAAAATAGTACCACCACCAATACCTTTCTTCAGTGCTCATTATTACTATGAGACTTGTGCAATAGATTTTTTGTACTCATGAGTTCCGTTGTGTGCCGACCATGATTGAAAACAATAAGAGCGCTAGCTTTCGACTTCACCCAGTCTGAGGTCAGAGCTCGGATGACCCGGTCGTGACAATCGCAGAGGTGCTCCCTTTACTCCCTAGCCGAACAATCGGGAATGTAGGGGTAAGCACAGGAGCCAGGCAACCCAGCTTGCAAATCGCTTAGGTCAATATGGTGCATATTGTGGCGTAATACACGAACAAGGAACGAAGTCGTACAAGTATAATCATATGCAAGAGGAAAAGCTCCATCAAGGGAGCCCCCAAGTAAACGGGGTATTTGAATTTGTGTGTCACAAACAAAGTTTTGACAAGGAGATTCTCTACAAGCAACTTTTTTTCAAAAAGGTATAATTATTGGTCGAACTGAACACAAGTTAAAAATTTAAAACTTTGAGCATGAAGGCAACTTAGGTGGTTAATCTGTTCGGTATTGATGACGCGACCCGAGCTTGATGCGGGACAAGGTTCCATCCCCCAAGCCAGTCCCAAGGTGGCGGAGCAAAAGAGCTCGCCACTCCGAAGTGGTGGCATAGCACGGTCGATGCGGGCCGGCAGAGTGATGCCGAAGTACCTGGCATGGGGTAATGAAGTGTTGACGAAGCCCCCCGTCCAGCCGAGGTGACGTGGTATGTCAGTATGCCGAGTTGACGATACTTCCCAACCCGGATCATTTTCCTATGCACAAAAAATAATGCAAACCAGAGATAATAGTAATAATAATAATTTAAAAAAATCGTTGCATGATAAATAATTTATGCAAAGTGAGTAATAAAAGAAATATGGCCTGGGGCCGAAGTCCTTGGTCCGGCTAACGTGACGGAGCTGGTCGGCTAGTGACACCGAAGTCTCCGGAGTAGGTTGATGAAGAGATGGCGAAGCCCCCGGTCCAGCCGAGATGTCGAAGCCTCGATGTCAGCTGATGAGTCAAAGTAGGTCGGCGTGATGGACACCAGCTTGAAGAAGCAATAGCGCGGCCCTGCCGATGCAGGTCGTGACATGGTCGATGCCGGCTTGATGAAGTGACCGTGCGGCGATGCCGGTATGCCCGCTCCGTGTAATCCATGGGGCGGCGATGTTGGCGATGATTTATCCTTCGCGATGCGGGACTCTTGTTCGGCTTGCCGAGATGATGATCCGAAGAAGTTAAGCTCGGCTCAATAAAGTGATGACGTGTCTAGCGCAGGTCGGCAACCTTGGAGCAATATTGCCGGACTGGTTTGACACCAGCGTGATGATGAAGATGACCTCATGGGAGGCTTAAAATTTTATGGGTATGTGTTTAAAAACAACGCGCAATACCCTAAAAAAATTCCTTCAAAAGGGGTGTCCGATATCCCGTTCATGAACAAACATGAACTCGGCCCGGATTCGTATTCGCGCAGAAAACAGATCTGAAAAGTGATGCACTAATCGGAGGGTTACCAGAGTTTGGACAGTCGGATCAAGCTGAAATTTTGAGGGGCGGTAGATATGGGAATTCCGCAGCCGATCAACGGTTGGATCTTCAAAAGGACGTCCGAGCTAGAAGCTGGACACCACGTCATAAGCTCGTCCAGATTCCCGTCCAGATTTGACAGGGCTCCGGTATATCGTAGATTGCCGGAGATTCCTCCATCGGAACTCGACTAAATTTTGCACGGTTGTTGTAGACTCAATTACGCACAATTCCACCAAAGGGGTCGTCAAAGCGATGCTTTAAGAGGTGGTGGCAATGGATACAAGTTCGTTGTTCGGAAAAACATCACGGTAGCACGAGGGCAATATTGACGTTGAGCCCTCGAGCTCCATGGATGATTTCTCCATGATCTTGATAGAGATCGGAGTTGATGTTGATGAAGGCCCTCGTCCTAACATAACGATCGGAGATGGAGCATGGTCCTTGGTTAACGCAAGGTGACCAGTCGAGCCGGCGACGAAGATGTCGGCATCGCAGTTGACCTGCAGACGAGCCATCGATCCTTTTGCCGATCACACAGCGGAACTCTCAATGAAAGCACCAATGTCGGTGTCAAAACCAGCGGATCTCAGGTAGAGGGCCTGAACCTGGGTAAAACATCATGTCCCCTGCCTCCTGTTACCATCCGCCTAGACGCACAGTTCGGGACCCCCAAACCGAGATCCACCGGTTTTGACACCGACAGGGGGCGAATGTGAAAACGCCCTGGCTCCTCACATTCGCTCGACACGTGGAAGATAGCCCTTATTGGGCGCAGAAGCCAAGAAGTCCAACATTTATGGGAGCCGGACACTACTTAGCAGATACTCAGGATTTGGAGAAGAACCCGCCTTGCAATGCCAAAGACAATACTGCGCGCCGGACTCATCGTCATTGAAGGCTGGTTCAGGGGCTACTGAGGGAGTCCTGGATTAGGGGCTCTCCAGACAGCCGGACTATATCCTTTGGCCGGACTGTTGGACTATGAATATACAAGATTGAAGACTTCGCCCGTGTCCGAATGGGACTCTCCTTGGCATGGCAGGCAAGCTAGGCAATACAGATATGTAGATCTCCTCCCTTGTAACCGACCTTGTGTAACCCTAGCCCCTCCGGTGTCTATATAAACTAGAGGGTTTAGTCCGTAGGACAACATACAATCAGACCATAGGCTAGCTTCTATGGTTTAGCCTCTATGATCTCGTGATAGATCAACTCTTGTAATACTCATAAAATCAAGAACAATCAAGCATGACGTAGGGTATTACATCCATCAAGAGGGCCCGAACCTGGGTAAACATCGTGTCCCCTGCCTTCTGTTACCGTCCTCCTTAGACGCACAGTTCGAGACCCCCTACCCGAGATCCGCCGGTTTTGACACGGACACCGCCCCTCCACCCCGGCCAGGCCGCCCCGCCGCCCCGGCCGCCCCGAGCCGCCCCACCCCGCCGCCCCGACGCCCTGACCCGCCGCCCTGGCCGTCCCGGTGCCCCGCCCTGGCCGTCCTGGCACCCCGCCCCGGCCGCCCTGCCCCCCTCCTCCATCCGATACCCCCTGTCGTGCCTGAAGGTGAGACATCCCTCTTTTTATTTTTTTAGATTTAGTTTAATTAGGTTTAGTTTAATTTAGGCTTCGTTTACTTTAGGTTTTGTTTCTGTTTTTTAGGTTTAGATTTAGTTTAGTTTAGGTTAAGTTTATTAGGTTTAGTTTAGGTTAAGAAGAGAGAAGAAAGAAGAAGAAGAAGAAGAAGAAGAAGAAGAAGAAGAAGAAGAAGAAGAAGAAGAAGAAGAAGAAGAAGAAGAGGAGGAAGAGGAAGAGGAAGAAGATGAGGAGGAGGAGGAGCAAGAAGAAGATTAGGGGTGCATCACCGACAAAACCGGATCGAGCGGGTTAGGGGGTTCCACGTTGTCGATGGAACCATAAATAGCAAGTATCATCGGTGCAAGGTACATGTGGCCGTCGGTGTCGAATACTACATCCACGTCCCACAAGTGACGCCGGCGTTCGGTGTTCGACAGCAATAGTTCTCGGCGTCGATGGCGGTCGAACACCATTGCGAATTTGTCTGGCAGCCTTTGCGATGACGGTTAAGAGGCAAGTGTTGAAACTTGAAACACCCAAACTGACTCAAGTCGGTTTGGTTGTTTGAAATTTCAAAACTTGGCTTTAATCCTCATCACAAAGGCTGCCAGACAAATTCGCGAAGGTGCTCGACCGTCATTGGCCACCAGAACTATTGTTGCGGGACGCTGGGCGCCGGCTTCACTTGTGGGATGTGGATCTAGTGTTCAACGCCGAGCGCCACATGTATCTCACACCGATGATACTTGGTATTTAGGATTCCGTCGACACCAAGGAACCCCCTAACCCGATTGTCCTGTTGTAAATATTTAGTTAGGTCGATGGAAAAAACAAAATTACTGTGTTACTCATCTTTTAATTCAAATGTGTAGTTTTTTCGTTGCTGCGAGGGTCTAGTGTTTGACGAGCTCTACCCCTGCGTTTGTGGGTGAGCACAAATGACATCTCCTCCTCCCCCCTTCATTTGCTCTGTTTCGGTCTTCGTGCGGATGAAACTTGCTAGCTATAGGTGTCTTCAACCATCAGTATGCGTGACCACTATGTGTCTCCCGTTCAAAAGGGTTACATCTATAAATATGCATGCATTTGCATATTTATAACCATGATTCTTTTGAATTGTCCAACGTTATCCATGGACAGCCCGAGTATGTGTAGATTGGGTTCGTCAGTGCTTCCCTGTTGTTCTCCAGGTACACACCCTCTCTGCTTATTGCGGAGACGTGTATCAGAAGAACAGCGGGGAGGTGCTGCCAAAATTTTGCGTTGGATCCAGAGCAGAGCATGGGAAAACAAACCCAATCTACACATACTCGGGTGGGATTAGGACCTATCTTTACCTATTAGCGTCTAGGTTGCATGGACGTAATAAAAGTGACAAACTCCATTAACTGATGAATATATACATGCTGATATATATATATATCCAGTAGCTAGGCAAGATGATTGATCGTGCGTGGATGTACACCGGTCACACTAGTTAGAAAGACATGACCATTGAATGGTTAACAAAAACCAAGGGGTTTCTGAGAGCCACATTTGCAAATGGCCAAAGGACAACATGGTGCCCCTGTGTCGGGTGCAACAATTGGCACAAGAGGACAAAGGATGAAATGGGCAAACACCTGCAGAAGTGGGGTTTTACGCCAGATTATACAGTGTGGACATTTCATGGTGAGTCTGCCCAACGTGCCAGAGCTAAGGTGCTTCATCATTGCACCGACGAGCATGGTACCGGGATGCAAGACATGGTGCAATACTTTGATGATGCTTGGGACTTGGATGATGAGATGGAGGAAACTGCAAAGGCCTTCAATGAAATGTTGGAGTCTTCAAAATGTCCTATCCATGAGCACACTGAGCTTTGTCAGCTGGATGCGATCTCACAAATAATGGCTTTGAAGGCTCAATTCAACTTAGGCAGAGCATGCTACGACGTAATGATGACAGTATTTGGACGTTTTCTACCCAAAGGCCATGTACTACCTGTAAACCTGTACCAGTCAGACAAAATCCTCCGTGCTCTTAAGATGCCCTATGAGAAGATACATGCATGTGAGAAAGGATGTGCCTGATTTAGGCTTCAGTATGCGGACTTGAACTATTATTCCATTTGCAAGTCATCCAGCTATGTTGTGGTAGACAACGGTATGGGTGAGAAGACGCAGACCAAAATCCCCGTAAATGTTCTTCAGTATATGCCAATCATACCAAGACTTCAACGTCTTTTCATGGTCGAAGAGACGTCCAGACAGATGACATGGCACAAAACGGGCAAAAGAACCCAAACTAGATGCAGATGGGAAGCTGATGATGGTGCACACATCAGACGGTGAAGCATGGAAGAGCTTTGATGCATTACATGATGACAAAGCAGCAGATCCGAGGCATCCTCGAGTCGGCATCAGCATGGATGGGTTCAGTGTGTTTGGTCTGGCGGCAGCCCAGTACAGTTGTTGGCCCGTATTTGTCTTTCCACTCAATCTCCCCCCGGACAGATTATGCAAAGAAAGAACATTTTCCTGACGTTGACAATTCCAGGGCCCAAGTATCCGGGGAAGAATATGAATGTGTACATGCAGCCGCTGAAGGACGAATTGCAAGAAGCCTAGGATAATGGGTTCAAGACATATGACGCCTTTAGCAAACGGAACTTCATAATGCGTGTCTGGTACATGTATTCGACGCATGACTTGCTGGCGTATGCGCTATTTGTTGGCTGGTGTGTGCATGGAAGGTTCCCGTGCACCACATGCTAGGGAGCTCTTGAGTTTTGTTGGCTTCAGGACGATCGCAAGTTTTCTTGCTTCGACATGCATAGACAGTTCCTGGATCCTTGCCATAAGTTCAGGAAAGACAAGAACAACTTCATCAGAGGTAGAGTTGTCAAAAACTCTACACCACCTGCGTTGATAGGCCAAGAGACCCTAGATCAGTTAAAGGCTCTCGAGCCAGATCTAGAGTGTCCAGGGTATTTCAAGGGGTATAATTCGAAACACGCCTGGACTCACAAGACATGCTTGTGGGATCTGCCTTACTTCAAAGACCTACTTTGTCCACACAACATCGACGTGATGCACATTGAGAAGAATAGCGCCGAGGCACTTTTTGGTACATTGTTCAGCATAGATGGGAAGTCAAAGGATAATACTAATGCTAGATTCGATCTGGAGGCGCTATGTGATAGGCTGTTACAAAACATGAAACTACCGAAAGGAAAGCAGAACTGGACAAAGCCAAAGGCATGGTTCAATCTTGAAAGGCCAGCTATGAGGGAAATTATCTTGTGGGTGCAACAATCGTTGATGTTCTCCGATGGGTATGCAGCGAATCTAAAGAGGGGAGCGAGTCTTGATAAATTGAAGATATCTGGTCTCAAGAGTCATGATTTGCCCATATGGATTGAGCGGGTAATGCCAGTGATGTTGCATGGCTTCATCCATGAGGATGAATGGCTAGTACTAGCAGAGCTGAGATATTTCTTCTGTGTTCTTTGTGTGAAACAACTATCGCCTGGCCTGCTAGAAGAAATGGAAGAGTTGGCACCGGAGTTGATCTACAAGTTAGAGAAGATCTTTCCGTCAGGCTTCTTTAATCTAATGCAGCACTTGATTTTGCATCTCCCAACCGAGGCAAGATTGGGGGGGCATGCAAAATTGTTGGTGCTATGCCACTGAGAGGATGCAGAAGACGATACGAGAAAAATGTAAAAATAAACGTAGAATTAAAGCATCGATGGTCGAGGCATTCATTACTGAGGAGGCGGCAAACTTCGTGACATTACACTACGAAGCCAAAAGTCATCATTTGCATAATCCGAAGCCTCCGTACAATGCTGACGACCCTAAAAGGGTGGATTCAACCTCAACCTATTCAAAGGGGCTCTTGCACCAGTTGGTTCTTCTAATTCCTTAACATTGGATTTCGAAGAATGGCAGATCATTTCGTTGTATACCTTTACCAACCTAACAGAAGTGCGGCCGTACATCAAGTAAGTTCTTGGTACATTGTTTCGCAACTTCTAATTCCTTTGAATTGCTCTTATTCCCGGATAAATTTGATACAGTCGATATGTCGCCAAATTCTCGTATGGAGCGGTGATCCAAAAGGATTCCGTCGAAGGGTATGAGCTTCTGGCAAAGCATGGAGGCAGCTATCCCGGTTTCATCTATTGGTTCAAACAAACAGTAATTTCCATTAGACCATTTCATTTCTTCGTCTAATTTGTGTCTAATGCAACAATCTCTTTAGTATTAAACTTGTAGGCTAATTCAGAGTTAATGGACACCGAATTGAGACAAGTCGCTAATGGTTTTGACTTTAAGGTCCGTTCATTTGACAAATACGACATCAACGGGTACCGCTTTCGTACCTATGGCAAAGAGCTATCTATGACCGATCGAAAGTCTACAAACTGTTGTGTCTCTGCTATCGGTGAAGGAGATACCGAGTATTATAGAAGAGTTGAAGCAATTTATGAACTTCAATTCTATGGTGCAAACCCACCAAACGTCGTAGTCTTCAAATGTTATTGGTTCCAGCTGAAGGTGGCTAGAAGGACTCATGAACACTTAGGGATAGTGGAAATCAAACGAGGCACCCATTTTGATGTCCCCGATGTCTATATTATGGCTCAATAGGCAACCCAAGTTTTCTATCTACCGTGGGCCTGTCAAAGTGATCCAAATCTCAATGGTTGGGATGTCGTTTATGAAGTCTCGCCACGTGTTAGACCACCACCACCAAATGAAGAGGATTATGAACCTCACATTAACCCAGACACATATGAAGGAGAATTCTTCCAAGAAACACGTCTTTCCAAAAAAACATTTCAAGAACCGCTCTGCTTCATTCACCCTAGAACATTGAAGTAGACTGCGACAGTGAACCCGACTTCACCTGAGCCGGAACAAGAAGAGCCTGAACTAGAAGAGGTTACTGCTGCGGATGACCTGTCAATGCTTGACCAATTCCATAAAGGTGGCCGTCCACATGATCATGCATTTATTAATAATGATGATGATCACGTCATTACCGATAGTGGTGATGATGATGCATTTATTGATCTCGGAGCATTTATTGAACTCGACGATCCAGATTATTATTAGGTATTCAATTTTTTATGTTGTACTTGATTTATATAGTTACTTGTATGATTGTATGATTTATATAGTTGGTATGTATAATTTTCTTACTTTGTATGATTGTTTCTTATACATAGTGCCATGGTCTTAATGTCAGTCCCTGTCGGCCCTCGCTCGCTTTATGATTTAGATGTGGTAAATTCTCTTTCATAACTATTTGTTGCATTTCACATTTATGACAATTATGGCCATCAAGTTGACATAGAGATATTTTAATCTATAGGAGGTATGTGAACCACAACTTGAAACCGACCCTCTTGTCGAGAAGTTTAATTTAGTTGAAAAAGAAAATGAGTATTTGAAAGAAAAAATTAAAAGAATTGAAGAAGAGAAGATGACATTGGATTTGTATGTTGCCAATGTCGTTGATGATCACAAGATAAAGATGAATGCAATGCACTTGAAGATGGATGCAATGTGCCTGAAGCTTAAGAATATTAGAAAATATGCCATTGATAATGAGGCTTTGTATCATTATGTCGTTGGATCAATTGTTACCTTAGTTGCGATCTTCATCACATTTGTTGTGATGGGGTAAGTTTTCTCTAGTGTTTTGCTTTACAAATGGATACTTAGCTTATTTTCCTCTTAAATGTCATAATTACCTAAGTTAGATAAAAAATGAGCTATACTTAGCTTCTTCAGTTCATTTATGACATACTTAGCATACTTAGGTAAAAAATGGCATGATAATCTTTGTTACCTCCAAAATGATATAGACTTAGCTTATTTTCCTCGAAAATGACATAATAACCTTACTAAGCTCCAAAATGACCTATTTACCTAGCTTAGCTCTAAAATGACCTACACTTAGCTTTTTCTTCTTCTTCTAACTAGTCTTCTTCTTCTTCTAACTTTCTTCTTTCCCAATTTGCAGATTCGCTTTATATGAGGAAGCTTGCGTTGATGGAGTATACTCTTCACTTTATGCTTCCTTCTTGTTTCAATTTTGTAGGATGAACAATGTGAAACTTGCTACCTATATATGTATGTATGGATGAAACCATTGTATGCTTGTCGTTGGATATGTTGGCTAGCTATATATGATGCATAAGGACTTTTGATTTGCTATGTATATGTGTTGGATGATCATATCCATATGGCAGGGATATGATTTGGTATGTATATGTGTTGGTATACTTGTAGAAAGTATTTTCACATGTGTATATATATATATATATATATCTGTGAAACTGAATGAATTTAAGAAAAAATAGGAAAAACAGGGGCTATACAGGCTCGTTGCCATCTGATGGCAGACGGCAAAGAGCGTTGCCATCAGCCAGCCAACGGCAAACATGCCACGTGTCAGCTACCTATGCAACCTGGGGTAATAGGCTGGCTATTTGGATGATTTGCCGTCTGCTAGCAGATGGTGAAGACCATTGCATCTTTGCCATCAGCCAGTGGACAACAAAGAAATCAAATAGGCCAGCCCCCCAGGTGCTGCCACATGGAACGATATGTCATTGGCTGGGAGACGACAAATATGCAAAGGTCTTTGTTGTCTGCTAGCCGACGACAAATATTCAAAGGTCTTTGTCATCTGTCAGCAGACGGCAAAGCATGTCGTTAACCCACTAACGGCCTGTAGCTGACACGTCTGTCGTCCAGGTCCTTTGCCGTCTGCTGGCGGACGGCAAAGACCATTTCATCTTTGACATCCTCCAGCAGACAGTAAAGATGCCTTTACCGTAGCTCATTCAGCCGGACCTTTTGTCGTCTGCTGGCGGACGGCAAAGGCCTTTGCCGTCCGCCATGGCAGATGAAAAAGTTCCTGATTCCTATAGTGCGAGTAGTTCACCCTCGGGGCTGAGGGTATGTACCAGTAGCTATGTGTTTGATCTCTCTCTCTCTCTTGTGTTCTTGATTTGGCATGATCTTGATGTACCGTGAGCTTTGCTATTATAGTTGGATCTTATGATGTTTCCCCCCCTTTGCCTTCTTGTAATGGATTGAGTTTTCCCTTTGAAGTTATCTTATCGGATTGAGTCTTTAAGGATTTGAGAACACTTGATGTATGTCTTGCATGTGCTTATCTGTGGTGATAATGGGATATTCATGTGATCTACTTGATGTATGTTTTGGTGATCAACTTGGGGGTTATGTGACCTTGTGAAGTTATGCATAGGGGTTGGCACACGTTTTCTTCTTGACTCTTCGGTAGAAATATTGGGGCACTCTTTGAAGTTCTTTGTGCTCGTTTGAATAGATGAATCTGAGATTGTGTGATGCATATCGTATAATCAAACCCGCGGATACTTGTGGTGACATTGGAGTATCTAGGTGACATTAGGGTTTTGGTTGATGTATGTCTTAAGGTGTTATTTTAGTACAAACTCTAGGGTTGTTTGTGACACTTATAGGAATATCCCAATAGATCAATTAGAAAGAATAACTTTGAGGTGGTTTCGTACCCTACAATAATCTCTTCTTTTATTCTTTGCTATTAGTGACTTTGGAGTGACTTTTTGTTGCACGTTGAGGGATTGTTATATGATATAATTATGTTATCATTGTTGAGAGAACTTGCAGTAGTGAAAGTATGAACCCTAGGCCTTGTTTCCTAGCATTGCAATATCATTTTCGCTCACTTTTACCACTTACTACCTTGTTGTTTTTTATATTTTCAAATTACAAAAACCTATATCTACCATCCATATTGCACTTGTATCACCATCCCTTCGCCGAACTAGTGCACCTATACAATTTACCATTGTATTTGGTGTGTTGGGGACACAAGAGACTCTTTGTTATTTGGTTGCAGGGTTGTTTGAGAGATACTATCTTCATCCTACGCCTCCCACGGATTGATAAACCTTAGGTCATCCACTTGAGGGAAAATTGCTACTATCCTACAAAACTCTGCGCTTGGAGGCCCAACATGAGTCTACAAGAAGAAGGTTGCATAGTAGACATCAAGCTCTTTTCTAGCGCCGTTGCCGGGGAGGCTAGGTAAGCGGAACTCACATCCCGCAATGAAGCTCTTTTCTGGCGTCGTTGTTGGGGAGGTTAGTGCTTGAAGGTATGTCTTTAGATCTTGCAATCGAATCTTTTAGTTTCTTGTTTTATCGCTAGTTTACTCTATAAAAGAAAACTACAAAAAATGGAATTGAGGTTGCCTCATATGCTTCATCTTTTTAATGTCTTTCGTGAAAATAAGGATTCCAATAATTATGCCAAAGTGTTATAAGAAGAATGCATTAAAATGTTTGGCACTAAATTTTTGAATGATGAGCATGATTGGAATGTTGTTAGTATGAATTCTTTGAATATCCATGATGCTAATGATATGCAATGCCACAAGCTTGGGGATGTTATGTTTGATGAAGATGATATTTTTAGTCCCCCAAGTTTTGATGAGAATATTTATTATGATGGAAGCATGCCTCCTATTTATGATGATTATAATGATGAAAGTGGGTTTGGAAGAGTGTCAACTTTAGGAAGTAATGATCCCACTATTTTGGAGGGTGTTAAATCTTACTCATTCCATCCGGAAATACTTGTCAGAGAAATGGATGTATCTAGACGTATTTTTGTTGGGGAACATAGTAATTTCAAAAAAAAATCCTACACATTCGCAAGATCACAGTGATGCATAGCAACGAGAGGGGAGAGTATGTCTACGTACCCTCGTAGACCGAAAGCGCAAGCGTTTATCAACGTGGTTGATGTAGTCGTACACCTTCACGATCCGTCCCTATCAAGTACCGAACGGACGGCACCTCCGCGTTCAGCACACCTTCAGCTCGATGACGTCCTCGCCTTCTTGATCCAGCAAGAGGGGCGAAGTAATAGATGAGTTTCGACAGCACGACTGCATGGTGATGGTGTTGGTGAAGAACAATCTCCGCAGGGCTTCTCCTAAGCACTACGAAAACTATTACAGAGGATAAACTAGAGGGGACGGGGTTGTCGGCACACGGCTTGGTGTTTCTTGATGTGTCTTAGGTGCTAGCCCTACCCGTCTATTTATATGTTGAGCCTTGGGGTCGAAACTTGGAGTAAAAGCCTCCACAAAGTCGGTTTCACCCGAAAGGTAAGAGTCCTTCTCGGACTCCAGGGCCAGACACCAGGGTTCCCGGCGTCTGGACCCAGATGCTAGGGACCCTGGCGTCTGGCCCCTGGACTCCACAAAACTTCCTTTTGCGCTTTCCAAAAACCTTGTGGGCTTTCCCCTTTGGCCCAAATAAAGTGTTGTCGTACCCAAACATTTCGGGAAACATCCGGAACCCCTTCCGGTGAATTCCAGAACCCTTCCGGAGACCAAACACTATTATCCCATATATCAAACTTTATCTCCAGACCATTCCAGAGTTCCTCGTCATGTCCGTGATCTTATCCGAAACTCTGAACAACATTCTCTTACCAACATACATAACTCATAAATATTAATCGTCAACGAACATTAAGCGTGCGGGCCCTTCGGGTTCGAGAACTATGTAGACATGACCGAGACACTTCTCTCGTCAATAACCAATAACGGAACCTAGATGCCCATATAGGCTCCTATATATTCTACGAAGATTTTTATCAATCGAACCACATAACAACATACGTTGTTCCCTTTGTCATCGGTATGTTAGTTGCCTGAGATTCGATCGTCGGTATCTCAATACCTAGTTCAATCTTGTTATCGACAAGTCTCTTTACTCATTCCGTAATGCATCATCCCACAACTAACTCATTAGTTACATTGCTTGAAAGGCTTATAGTGATGTGCATTACCGAGAGGGCCCAGAGATACCTCTCCGACAATCGGAGTGACAAATCCTAATCTCAATCTATGCCAACTCAACAAGTACCATCGGAGACACCTGTAGAGCACCTTTATAATCACCTAGTTACGTTTTGATGTTTGGTAGCACACAAAGTGTTCCTCGGTAATTGGGAGTTGCATAATCTCATAGTCATAGGAACATGTACAAGTCATGAAGAAAGCAATAGTAGTAAACTAAAACGATCAAGTGCTAAGCTAACGGAATGGGTCAAGTCAATCACATCATTCTCCTAATGATGTGATCCCATTTATCAAATGACAACTCATGTCTATGGTTAGGAAACATAACCATCTTTGATTAACGAGCTAGTCAAGTAGAGGCATACTAGTGACACTCTGTTTGTATATGTATTCACACATGTATTATGTTTCTGGTTAATACAATTCTAACATGAATAATAAACATTTATCATGAAATAAGGAAATAAATAATAACTTTATTATTTCCTCTAGGGCATATTTCCTTCAGTCTCCCACTTGCACTAGAGTCAATAATCTAGATTACACAGTAATGATTCTAACACCCATGGAGCGTTGGTGCTGATCATGTTTTGCTCATGAGAGAGGCTTAGTCAACAGGTCTGCAACATTCAGATCCATATGTATCTTGCAAATGTCTATGTCTCCCACCTGGACTTGATCGCAGATGGAATTGAAGCATCTCTTGATGTGTTTGGTTCTCTTGTGAAATTTGGATTCCTTTGCCAAGGCAATTGCACCACAATTATCACAAAAGATTTTCATTAGACCCAATGCACTAGGTATGACACCTAGATCGGATATGAACTCCTTCATCTAGACTCCTTCATTTGGTGCTTCCAAAGCAGCTATGTACTCCGCTTCACACGTAGATCCCGCCATGATGCTTTGTTTAGAACTGCTCCAAATGACAGCTCCACCGTTCAATATAAACACGTATCCGGTTTGCGATTTAGAATCGTCCGGATCAGTGTCAAAGCTTGCATCGACGTAACCATTTACGACGAGCTCTTTGTCACCTCCATAAATGAGAAACATATCCTTAGTACTTTTCAGGTATTTCAGGATGTTCTTGACCGCTTTCAAGTGATCCACTCCTGGATTACTTGGGTACCTCCCTGCTAAATTAATAGCAAGGCACACATTAGGTCTAGTACACAGCATTGCATACATGATAGAGCCTATGGCTGAAGCATAGGGAACATTTTTCATTTTCTCTCTATCTTCTGTAGTGGTCGGGCATTGAGTCTTACTCAACTTCACACCTTGTAACACAGGAAAGAACCCTTTCTTAGCTTGATCCATTTTGAACTTCTTCAAAACTTTATCAAGGTATGTGCTTTGTGAAAGTCCAATTAAGCGTCTTGATCCATCTCTATAGATCTTGATGCCCAATATATAAGCAGCTTCACCGAGGTCTTTCATTGGAAAACTCTTATTCAAGTATCCTTTTAGGCTATCCAGAAATTCTATATAATTTCCAATCAACAATATGTCATCCACATATAATATTAGAAATGCTACAGAGCTCCCACTCACTTTCTTGTAAATGCAGGCTTCTCCAAAAGTCTGTATAAAACCATATGCTTTTATCACACTATCAAAACGTTTATTCCAACTCCGAGAGGCTTGCACCAGTCCATAAATGGATCGCTGGAGCTTGCTCACTTTGTTAGCACCCTTTGGATCAATAAAACCTTCAGGTTGTATCATATACAACTCTTCTTCCAGAAATCCATTCAGGAATGCCGTCTTTACATCCATTTGCCAAATTTCATAATCATAAAATGCGGCAATTGCTAACATGATTTGGACGGACTTAAGCATCGCTACGGGTGACAAGGTCTCATCGTAGTCAACTCCTTGAACTTGTCGAAAACCTTTTGCAACAAGTCGAGCTTTGTAGATAGTAACATTACCGTCAGCGTCAGTCTTCTTCTTGAAGATCCATTTATTCTCGATGGCTTGCCGATCATCGGAAAAGTCAACCAAAGTCCACAATTTGGTATCATACATGGATCCCATCTCAGATTTCATGGCCTCGGGCCATTTTGCGGAATCTGGGGTCATCATCGCTTCCTCATAGTTCGTAGGTTCATCATGGTCAAGTAACATGATCTCTAGAACATGATTACCGTACCACTCTGGTGCGAATCTTACTCTGGTTGACCTACAAGGTTCGGTAGTAACTTGATCTGAAGTTTCATGATCATCATCATTGGCTTCTTCACTAATTGGTGTAGGTGTCACAGGAACCGGTTTCTGTGATGGACTACTTTCCAATAAGGGAGCAGGTACAGTTACCTCATCAAGTTCTACTTTCCTCCAACTCACTTCTTTCGAGAGAAACTCCCTCTCTAGAAAGGATCCATTCTTAGCAACAAATGTCTTTCCTTCAGATCTGTGATAGAAGGTGTACCCAACAGTCTCCTTTGGGTATCCTTTGAAGACACATTTCTCTGATTTGGGTTCGAGTTTATCAGATTGAAGCTTTTTCACATAAGCATCGCAGCCCCAAACTTTCAGAAACGACAACTTTGGTTTCTAGCCAAACCATAGTTCACAAGGCGTCGTCTCAACGGATTTAGATGGTGCCCTATTTAACGTGAATGTAGCTGTCTCTAAAGCATAACCCCAAAATGATAGCAGTAAATTAGTAAGAGACATCATAGATCGCACCATATCTAGTAAAGTACGATTACAACGTTCGGACACACCATTACGTTGTGGTGTTCTGGGTGGCATGAGTTGCGAAACTATTCCGCAATTGTTTCAAATGAAGACCAAACTCGTAACTCAAATATTCTCCTCCACAATCAGATTGTAGAAACTTTATTTTCTTGTTACGATGATTTTCCACTTCACTCTGAAATTCTTTGAACTTTTCAAATGTTTTAGACTTATGTTTCATCAAGTAGATATACCCATATCTCCTCAAATCATCTGTGAAGGTGAGAAAATAATGATACCTGCCACGAGCCTCAACATTCATCGGACCACATACATCAGTATGTATGATTTCCAAGAAATCTGTTGCTTGCACCATAGTTCCGGAGCACGGCGTTTTAGTCATCTTGCCCATGAGGCATGGTTCGCAAGTACCAAGTGATTCATAATCAAGTGATTCCAAAAGTCCATCAGAATGGAGTTTATTCATATGCTTTACACCAATATGACCTAAACGGCAGTGCCACAAATAAGTTGCACTATCATTATCAACTCTGCATCTTTTGGCTTCAACATTATGAATATGTGTATCACTACTATCGAGATTCATTAAAAAAATAGACCACTCTTCAAGGGTGCATGACCATAAAAGATATTACTCATATAAATAGAACAACCAGTATTCTCAGATTTAAATGAATAACCGTCTCACATCAAACAAGATCCAGATATAATGTTCATGCTCAACGCTAGCACCAAATAACAATTATTCAGGTCTAAAACTAATCCCGAAGGTAGATGTAGAGGTAGCGTGCCGACGGCGATCACATCGACTTTGGAACCATTTCCCATGTGCATCATCACCTCGTCCTTCGCCAATCTTCGCTTAATCCGTAATCCCTGTTTCGAGTTGCAAGTATTAGAAACAGAACCAGTATCAAATACCTAGGTGCTACTGCGAGCTTTAGTAAGGTACACATAAATAACATGTATATCACATATACCTTTGTTCACCTTGCCATCCTTCTTATCCGCCAAATACTTGGGGCAGCTCCGCTTCAAGTGACCAATCCCTTTGCAGTAGAAGCACTCATTCTCAGGCTTAGGTCCAGACTTGGGTTTCTTCTCTTGAGCAGCAACTTGTTTGTTGGTGTTCTTGAAGATCCCTTTCTTCTTCCCTTTACCTTCTTTCTTGAAGATGGTGGTCTTGTTGACCATCAACACTTGATGCTCCTTCTTGATTTCTACCTCCGCAGCCTTTAGCATTGCGAAGAGCTCGGGAATCGTCTTATCCATCCCTTGCATATTGTAGTTCATCATGAAGCTCTTGTAGCTTGGTGGCAGTGATTGAAGAACTCTGTCGATGACACTATCAACAGGAAGATTAACTCCCAATTGAGTCAAGTGGTTATGGTACCCAGACATTCTGAGTATATGTTCACTGATAGAACTATTCTCCTCCATCTTGCAGCTGTAGAACTTATTGGAGACTTCATATCTCTCAATTCGGGCATGTGCTTGAAATATTGACTTCAACTCCTGGAACATCTCATATGCTCCATGACATTCAAAACGTCGTTGAAGTCCCGGTTCTAAGCCGTAAAGCATGGCACATTGAACTATCGAGTAGTCATTAGCTTTGCTCTACCAGATGTTCATAACATCTGGCATTGCTCCTGCAGCGGGTTTGGCACCTAGCGGTGCTTCTAGGACGTAATTATTTTGTTCAGCAATGAGGATAATCCTCAAGTTACGGACCCAATCCGTGTAATTGCTACCATCATCTTTCAACTTTGCTTTCTCAAGGAACGCATTAAAATTCAACGGAACAACAACACGGGCAATCTATCTACAACAACATAGACAAGCAAAATACTATCAGGTACTAAGTTCATGATAAATTAAAGTTCAATTAATCATATTTAAGAACTCCCACTTAGATAGACATCCCTCTAATCATCTAAGTGATTACGTGATCCAAATCAACTAAACCATGACTGATCATCACGTGAAATGGAGTAGCTTTCAATGGTGAACATCACTATGTTGATCATATCTACTATATGATTCACGCTCGACCTTTCGGTCTTAGTGTTCCGATGCCATATCTGCATATGCTAGGCACGCCAAGTTTAACCCCAGTATTTCTGCGTGTGCAAAACTGGCTTACACCCGTTGTATGTGAACGTAGAGCTTATCACACCCGATCATCACGTGGTGTCTCGGCACAACGAACTTTGGCAATGGTGCATACTCAGGGAGAACACTTGTACCTTGAAATTTAGTGAGAGATCATTGAAGGAGTCCTGGACTAAGGGGTCCTCAGGCATCCGGCCTGTTAGCCATGGGCCGGACTGATGGGTTGTGAAGATACGAAGACCGAAGACTATGCCCGCGTCCGGATAGGACTCTCCTTGGCGTGGAAGGCAAGCTTGGCGACCAACTATGAAGATTCCTTTCTTTGTAACCGACCTTGTGTAACCATAGATCCCTCTCGTGTCCATATAAACCGGAGGACTAGGTCCGTAGATAGGCCGAATCCTCATAATCATAGCCAGACTAGACCTTTAGGGTTTAGTCATTATGATCTCGTGGTAGATCAACTCTTGTAATACTCATATTCATCAAGATCAATCAAGCAGGACGTAGGGTATTACCTCCATAGAGAGGGCCCGAACCTGGGTAAAACATGGTGTCCCCTGTCTCCTGTTACCATCGATCCTAGATGCACAGTTCGGGACCCCCTACCCGAGATCCGCCAGTTTTGACACCGACATTGGTGCTTTCATTGGGAGTTCCACTGTGACGTCGACGATAGGATCGAGGGCTTTCCTTGTTCTCAAGGACAATATCACCGCCGGAGGAGCACTGGCCCCAGGCCAAACCCTCCGGCTGGACGGCTTTACCATGACCGCCCGTTCGGTTGTTAAGCCGACGATGACCTCCTGAGTCATCGAAGATCCCCTTCGTGTCGACTTTGAACACTCCAAGCAGATGGATCCGGTGGAGCTTTCGTGTTTAAACGAGCTCCTAGATCGCATCACTGCCCCGGGGGTCGCCACAGACTACGATCGAATTGGGCTTAAACCCGACCAGAGAGAAATCAAATCTCCACCGATCACCCACTAGATAGCGATAGTCAAGGAGCGAGACAACAACTATTCCTCCATACTGAAGACGGACTATGTCCGGATCTCCGGCTTTGAAGAGCCGGACGCCCACCTTCCAGGAGATGCATCCCGCCCTTCGAACATAGAATCGAAAGACAGGCCTAACAAATCAGTGGATATCCCGGAGCCCGATCTGTTAAGTTCGGAATTCCTTCAGACTCTGGATCCAAAATTTGGTCAGGGTTCAGATTTAAATCCGCCCACCCACCCAGATATAAGCGCTCTCATGAGCATAGGATAGCAGTCTTGGGAAACGGTCCACCACTTCAGGGCCAGATTCCTTCTTGTCAAAGACAAGATTAAAGATTGCCGTGACGAGGAAGCGATCTCAGCGTTCAGCAACAATTTCACGGGCGAAGGAATCCTCAACGCCATCAACCGTTGTCGCATACTATAGTTCGCTGACTTGGCAACTATCGTACAGAAGTACAACATAATGGAAAGCGCCTGGAAAACTCAGGCAGCCCGTTGGGAACCACCGGTTCCCACTCAATCCCTCATTCAGGCGAAAAGGGCGCACCCTTGCAACACGCCCAATCCAATAGTAAAGAAATATAAGTCCAGTACGAGGCGCGGAACCGTTCTGGAAGGATGGCTCGATGGGCCATGCAAAATACATGCAACACCGGATAACATACAAACACATAGCCTTAGAGCATGTTGGATACTCCGGCAAGTGGCCAAGAGCGGCTAGGACATCCTCACCAAGAACACCCCAGAACAACACCCCCCAGAAGACGATGACCCCAAAGTACTGATGGTCTTCGAGACATTCGCCTCAAACAATAGGCGCAAAAGAGCACAACGCGGACTCGTTGAAGTCTGTCAAATAGCAGCAACAAACCCTTGGAACGACACAACTATAACTTTCAGTTCCGGTGACAAACCAAAATACAGGACAGTCTGAGCACCAGCCGCCTTGGTCCTCAGTCCAATCGTGGATGGCTTCCGTCTCACCAAGGTTCTCATGGATGGCAGCAGCGGACTAAACCTCATCTACGAAGATACACTCCACAAAATGGAAATAGACAGGAGCCGCATTGAGCAAAGCAGCATGACCTTCCGAGAAATCATTCCCAGTCGGGAGGCGCATTGTGCGGGAAAAATAACACTCGGCGTGGTATTCAGCACGCCGGAGAATTATCGGTCAAAAGAAATAACCTTCCAAGTGGCCCCTTTCAACAGCGGATATCACACCCTCTTGGGGCGAGAGGCATTTACGCGCTTCCAAGTTGTACCTCATTACGGGTACATGAAGCTTAAGATGCCCGGGCCCAAAGGCATAATCACTCTCGCCAGTGATCCGGACATAGCACTCCACGCCGAAAATAAAACCGCATCCCTGGCCCTTGAGGCATTATCTGAAGCCCTCGCAACCGAAAAATTAACCGCACTGCGCTCCACGGTGGACAGGGACGATGTGATCTTAGACAAACGCCCCAAATCCACCTCCATCAAGCCAGCAGAAGAAATAGTCAAATTCCAGGTCCATCCAACGGACCCCAAAAAGACTGCATCTATTGGGGCACAACTAGACCCAACGGTCGATGCCACGCTAAGGGATTTTCTTCGCGAAAACTGGGATATATTCGCCTGGCACCCTTCTGACATGCCAGGAATCCCGCGCAAACTGGCCGAACACAGCCTCAACATATTAAAGGGATACAAACCGGTCAAGCAAACACTGCGGCGCTTTTCTGAACCCAAACATCAAGCCATGGGAGAGGAGCTAGCCAAGCTAATCGAGGCCGGCTTCATTAGAGAAATAGAACATCCGGACTGGCTGGCAAACCTGGTGATGGTACCAAAGAAGGATAAATCTTGGCGCATGTGCGTCGATTTTAAAGACCTCAATAAGGCTTGCCCTAAGGATCCCTTCCCCCTACCCCGCATTGATCAAATCATTGATGCTACCACAGGACACGACTCACTGTGTTTCCTTGAAGCATATTCCGGATACCATCAAATCAAAATGAAGGAGTCCGACCAAGCTGCAACAGCATTCATCACCCCATACAAGCCATTCTGCTTCAACACCATGCCCTTCGGGCTCAAGAACGCTGGCGCCACCAACCAACGCATGATCCAAACATGCCTGGAGAAACAGATCGGAAAGACAGTTGAAGCCTATGTGGACAACGTCGTAATCAAGACAAGGCACATCGAAACACTAATAGACGACCTACGCCTCTCCTTTGACAACCTCCGCGCATATGACATTAAGCTCAATCCAGAAAAGTGTGTTTTTGGCGTCCCCACGGGAAAGCTGTTGGGCTTCATCATCTCCAATAGAGGAATTGAAGCAAATCCACCCAAAATCCGAGCTCTTTCACAGTTGGCTACGCCAACAGACCTTTAAAAAGTCCAAAAACTCGCGGGTTGCGTGGCAGCTTTGAGCCGCTTTATCTCTAGATTGGGAGAAAAGGCACTGCCACTCTATCGCCTTTTGTGGCGAACCGATCACTTCGAGTGGACGGACGCGGCAACAGCCGGACTAGAAGAAATAAACACACTCCTGGTGAGCAACCCAATCCTGGCCGCGCCAAACATCGGCAAATCCATGCTGCCATACATATCGGCAACACATCAAGTGGTGAGAGACGTGCTCGTCATTGAACGAGAACAGGACGGACACAAATTCCCGCTTCAGAAGCCAGTATACTACGTATCCACTGTCCTTACACCATGCAAACCCGGTACCCCCATTATCAAAAGATAGCATACACGATCTTCATGGAATCCCGAAAGCTATGACACTACTTCCAGGAGTGTTCGATCATGGTGGCTTCCAAAGTACCACTCAACGACATAATAAAAAACTGCGATGCCACGGGCCGGATTGCCAAATGGGCCATTGAGCTCCTTCCATTTGATATTACATACAAACCATGTCGAGCTATTAAATCCCAAGTACTAGCTGACTTCGTTGCCAAATGGATAGAGGCCGAACTCCCTAAAGAGTACGGCACATATTCCAATTGGGTTATGTATTTCGATGGTTCCAAAATGCTGGCAGGGCTAGGAGTGGGCATTGATACGTCTCCAACATATCTATAATTTTTGATTGTTCCATGCTATTATATTATCTGTTTTGGATGTTTATGGGCTTTATTATACACTTTTATATTATTTTTGGGACTAACTTATTAACCCAGAGCCCAGAGCCAGTTTCTGTTTTTTCCTTGTTTAAGAGTATCGCAGAAAAGGAAAATCAAACAGAGTCCAATTGACTTGAAACTTCATGAAACTTATTTTTGGACCAGAAGAAGCCCATAGAGTATTGAAGATGCACTAGGAGAGTCCCGGGCTTCCCACGAGGGTGGGGGACGCGCCCACCCCCTGGGCACGCCCCCTACCTCATGGATAGCTCGGAGGTCCACCGACGTACTTCTTCCTCCCATATATACCCATATACCCTAAAAACTTCGGGGAGCACAATAGAACGGGAGTCCGCCGCCAGAAGCCTCTGTAGCCACCGAAAACCAATCTAGACCCATTCCGGCACCCTGCCGGAGGGGGGGAATCCCTCTCCGGTGGCCATCTTCATCATCTCGGTGCTCTCCATGACGAGGAGGGAGTAGTTCTCCCTCGGGTCTGAGGGTATGTACCAGTAGCTATGTGTTTGATCTCTCTCTCTCTCTCGTGTTCTTGAGGTGATACGATCTTGATGTATCGCGAGCTTTGCTATTATAGTTGGATCTTATGATGTTTCTCCCCCTCTACTCTCTTGTAATGTATTGAGTTTTCCCTTTGAAGTAATCTTATCGGATTGAGTCTTTAAGGATTTGAGAACACTTGATGTATGTCTTGCGTGGGATACCCGTGGTGACAATGGGGTATTCTATTGATCCACTTGATGTATGTTTTGGTGATCAACTTGCGGGTTTCGTGACCTTGGGAATCTATGCATAGGGGTTGGCACACGTTTTCGTCTTGACTCTCCGGTAGAATCTTTGGGAGCTCTTTTAAGTACTTTGTGTTGGTTTGAATAGATGAACTGAGATTGTGTGATGCATATCCTATAATCATACCCACAAATACTTGAGGTGACATTGGAGTATCTAGGTGATATTAGGGTTTTGATTGATTTGTGCCTTAAGGTGTTATTCTAGTACAAACTCTAGGATAGATTGAGCGGAAAGAATAGCTTCATGTTATTTTACTGACTCTTGAATAGATTGATCAGAAAGAATAACTTTGAGGTGGTTTCGTACCCTACATAATCTCTTCGTTTGTTCTACGCTATTAGTAACTTTGGAGTGACTCTTTGTTGCATGTTGAGGGATAGTTATATGATCCAATTATGTTATTATTGTTGAGGGAAATTGCACTAGCAAAATTATGAACCCTAGGCCTTGTTTCAACACATTGCAATACCATTTACGCTCACTTTTCTCATTAGTTACCTTGCTGTTTTTATATTTTCAGATTACAAAAACCTTTATCTACCATCAATATACCACTTGTATCACCATCTCTTTGCCGAACTAGTGCACCTATACAATTTACCATTGTATTGAGTGTGTTGGGGACACAAGAGACTCTTTGTTATTTGGTTGCAGGGTTGCTTGAGAGAGACCATCTTCATCCTACGCCTCCTACGGATTGATAAACCTTAGGTCATCCACTTGATGGAAATTTGCTACTGTCCTACAAACCTCTGCACTTGGAGGCCCAACAATGTCTACAAGAAGAAGGTTGTGTAGTAGACATCAAGCTCTTTTCTGGCGCCGGTGCCGGGGAGGTTAGCGCTTGAAGGTATATCTTCAGATCTTGCAATTGAGTCTTTTAGCTTCTTGGTTTATCACTAGTTTAGTTTATAAAAGAAAATTACAAAAAAATGGAATTAAGTTTGCCTCATACGCTTCATCTTTTTAATATCTTTCGTGAGTATGATGGAAAGGAAATTGTGCCAAAGTGTTAGAAGAAGAATGCATTAGAATGTTTGGCACTAAATATTTGAATGATGAGCATGATTGCAATGTTGTTAGTATGAATTCCTTGAATATCCATGATGCTAATGATATGCAAAGCCACAAGCTTGGGGAAGCTATGTTTGATGAAGATGATATTTTTTGTCCCCCAAGTTTTGATGAGCAAATTTATTATGATGAAAGCACGCCTCCTATTTATGATGATTATATTGATGAAAGCGTATTTGAGAGGTCATGACTCTAGTTTATGATGAATCCACTATTTTGGAAGAGGTTCCAATTGATTATGAGAACAAAGTTGTTATATATGATGATTATTGTTATGACTTGTATGCTATAAAGAATAATGATATCCATGAGACTTGTCATCATGATTTTAGTTTTCAATTGGATTATGCCTCATGTGATCATGAAAAGAATGCTTTAGGTTCTGGTTATATTGTTGAATTTATTCATTATGCTACTGAAAATTATTATGAGGGAGGAACATATGCTTGTAGGAATTGCAATAATATCAAGTTTCCTCTCTATGTGCTTAAAATTTTGAAGTTTTGCTTGCTTTACCCTCCTATGCAAGTTGATTCTTGTTCCCATAAGTTATTTGCTCACAAAATCCCTATGCATAGGAAGTGGGTTAGGCTTAAATGTTCTAGTAATATTCTTTATGATGCTCTCTTTATGTTTCAATTCTTATCTTTTATGTGAGCATCATTGAAATCATCATGCCTAGCTAGGGGCGTTAAACGATAGCGCTTGTTGGGAGGCAACCCAAATTTATTTTTGTTCCTTGCTTTTTGCTCCTGTTTAGTAATAAATAATTTATCTATCCTCTGTTATGATTGAGTTTTTATGTTTTAGTTAGTGTTTGTGCCAAGTAGAACCATTGGGAAGACTTGGGGAAAGTCTTTGCGATCTTGCTGTAAAAAACAGAAACTTTAGCGCTCACGAGAATTGCTGCCATTTTTTATAGGAGAGTGCTATTTAGTTAATTATTTTTGCAGCTGATTAATAGATAAATTCGTCACGTCCAGAAATTTATTTTAGAATTTTTGGGGTTCCAGAAGTTTGCGTTAGTTACAGATTACTACAGACTGTTCTGTTTTTGACAGATTCTGTTTTTCATGTGTTGTTTGCTTATTTTGATGAATCTATGGCTAGTAAAAGATTTTATAAACCATAGAGAAGTTGGAATACAGTAGGTTTAACACCAATATAAATAAAGAATGAGTTCATTACAGTACCTTGAAGTGGTGTTTTGTTTTCTTTCGCTAACGGAGCTTACGAGTTTTCTGTTAAGTTTTGTGTTGTGAAGTTTTCAAGTTTTGGGTAAAGATTCGATGGACTATGGAATAAGGAGTGGCAAGAGCCTAAGCTTGGGGATTCCCAAGTCACCCCAAGGTAATATTCAAGGACAACCAAAATCCTAAGCTTGGGGATGCCCCAGAAGGCATCCCCTCTTTCATCTTCATTCATCGGTAACTTTACTTGGAGCTATATTTTTATTCACCACATGATATGTGTTTTGCTTGGAGCGTTATTTTATTTTATTTTGTTTTGCTTGATTCTTGAATAAAATACCAAGATATGAAATTCTTAAATGTTAGAGAGTCTTCATATAGTTGCATAATTATTCGACTACTCATTGATCTTCACTTATATCTTTCGGAGTAGTTTGTTGTTGCTCTAGTGCTTCACTTATATCTTTTTAGAGCACGGTGCTGGTTTTATTTTCTAGAAATTAATGAACTCGCATGCTTCACTTATACCGTTTTGAGAGTTTTTAGAACAGCATGGTAGTTTGCGTTGGTTATGAAACTAGTCCTAATATGATGGGCATCTAAGAGGGATATAATAAAAACTTTCATATAAAGTGCATTGAATACTAAGAGAAGTTTGATACTTGATACTTATTTTGAGATACGGAGATGGTGATATTAGAGTCGTGCTAGTTGAGTAGTTGTGAATTTGAGAAATGCTTGTGTTGAAATTTGTGATTCCCGTAGCATGCACGTACGGTGAACCGTTATGTTAAGAAGTCGGAGCATGATTTATTTATTGATTGTCTTCCTTATGAGTGGCAGTCGGGGACGAGCGATGGTCTTTTCCTACCAATCTATACCCCTAGGAGCATGAGCGTAGTACTTTGTTTCGATAACTAATAGATTTTTGCAATAAGTATGTGAGTTCTTTATGAATAATGTTGAGTCCATGGATTATACGCACTCTCACCCTTCCACCATTGCTAGCCTCTCTAGTACCACGCAACTTTCGCCAGTACCATAAACCCACCATATACCTTCCTCAAAACAACCACCATACCTACCTATTATGGCCTTTCCATAGCCATTCCGAGATATATTGCCATGCAACTTTCCACCGTTCCGTTTATTATGACACGCTCCATCATTGTCATATTGCTATGCATGATCATATAGTTGACATCGTATTTGTGGCAAAGCCACCGTTCATAATTCTTTCATACATGTCACTCATGAGTCATTGTACATCCCGGTACACTGCTGGAGGCATTCATATAGAGTCATATTTTGTTCTAAGTATCGAGTTGTAATTGTTGAGTTGTAAGTAAATAAAAGTGTGATGATCATCATTAATAGAGCATTGTCCCAAAAAAAGATAGGCCAAAAAAAGAGAAAGGCAAAAAAAGGCCAAATAAAAAAAGAAAGACCAAATAAAAATAATAATAATAATAATAAAAGGGACAATGCTACTATCCTTTTTTCCACACTTGTGCTTCAAAGTAGCACCATGATCTTTATGATAGAGAGTCTCTTGTTTTGTCACTTTCATATACTAGTGGGGAAATTTTCATTATAGAACTTGGCTTGTATATTCCAACAATGGGCTTCCTCAAATGCCCTAGGTCTTCGTGAGCAAGCAAGTTGGATGCACACCCACTTAGTTTCTTTTTGAGCTTTCATACACTTATAGCTCTAGTGCATCCGTCGCATGGCAATCCCTACTCACTCACATTGATATCTATTGATGGGCATCTCCATAGCCCATTGATACGCCTAGTTGGTGTGAGACTATCTTCTCCCTTTTTGTCTTCCCCACAACCACCACTCTATTCCACCTATAGTGTTATATCCATGGCTCACGCTCATATATTGCGTGAAGATTGAAAAAGTTTGAGAACATAAAAAGTATGAAACAATTGCTTGGCTTGTCATCGGGGTTGTGCATGATTTAAATACGTTGTGTGGTGAAGATGGAGCATAGCCAGACTATATGATTTTGTAGGGATAACTTTCTTTAGCCATGTTATTTTGAAGAGACATAATTGCTTAGTTAGTATGCTTGAAGTATTATTATTTCTATGTCAATATTAAACTTTTGTCTTGAATCTTATGGATCTGAATATTCTTGCCACAATAAAGAAGAATTACTTAGGGAAATATGTTAGGTAGCATTCCACATCAAAAAATTTGTTTTTATCATTTACCTACTCAAGGACGATCAGGAATTAAGCTTGGGGATGCTGATACGTCTCCACTGTATCTATAATTTTTTATTGTTCCATGCTATTATATTATCTGTTTTGGATGTTTATGGGCTTTATTATACACTTTTATATTATTTTTGGGACTAACCTATTAACCTAGAGCCCAGTGCCAGTTTCTGTTTTTCCCTTGTTTTAGGGTATCGCAGAAAAGGAAAATCAAATGGAGTCCAATTGACCTGAAACTTCACGGAACTTATTTTTGGACCAGAAGAAGCCCACGGAGTATCGAAGATGCACCAGAAGAGTCCCGGGCTACCCATGAGGGTGGGGGCGCGCCCACCCCCCTGGGCGCGCCCCCTGCCTCGTGGACAGCCAGGAGGTCCACTGACATACTTCTTCCTCCCATATATACCCATATACCCTAAAAACTTCGGGGGGCACAATAGATCGGGAGTTCCGCCGCCAGAAGCCTCCATAGCCACCGAAAACCAATCTAGACCCGTTCCGGCACCCTGTCGGAGGGGGGGAATCCCTCTCCAGTGGCCATCTTCATCATCCCGGTGCTCTCCATGACGAGGAGGGAGTAGTTCTCCCTCGGGGCTGAGGGTATGTACCAGTAGCTATGTGTTTGATATCTCTCTCTCTCTCTCTCTCTTGTGTTCTTGAGGTGATACAATCTTGATGTATCGCGAGCTTTGCTATTATAGTTGGATCTTATGATGTTTCTCCCCCTCTACTCTCTTTTAATGGATTGAGTTTTCCCTTTGAATTTATCTTATCGGATTGAGTCTTTAAGGATTTGAGAACACTTGATGTATGTCTTGCGTGGGATACCCGTGGTGACAATGGGGTATTCTATTGATCCACTTGATGTATGTTTTGGTGATCAACTTGCGGGTTTCGTGACCTTGGGAATCTAAGCATAGGGGTTGGCACACGTTTTCGTCTTGACTCTCCGGTAGAATCTTTGGGGCGCTCTTTGAAGTACTTTGTGTTGGTTTGAATAGATGAATCTGAGATTGTGTGACGCATATCGTATAATCATACCCACGGATACTTGAGGTGACATTGGAGTATCTAGGTGACTTTAGGGTTTTGATTGATTTGTGTCTTAAGGTGGTATTCTAGTACGAACTCTAGGATATATTGAACGGAAAGAATATCTTCATGTTATTTTCTACGGACTCTTGAATAGATCGATCAGAAAGAATAACTTTGAGGTGGTTTCGTACCCTACCATAATCTCTTCGTTTGTTCTCCGCTATTAGTAACTTTGGAGTGACTCTTTGTTGCATGTTGAGGGATAGTTATATGATCCAATTATGTTATTATTGTTGAGGGAAATTGCACTAGCGAAAGTATGAACCCTAGGCCTTGTTTCAACGCATTGCAATACCGTTTACGCTCACTTTATCATTTGTTACCTTGTTGTTTTTATATTTTCAGATTACAAAAACCTTTATCTACCATCCATATACCACTTGTATCACCATCTTTTTCCCGAACTAGTGCACCTATACAATTTACCATTGTATTGGGTGTGTTGGGGACACAAGAGAATCTTTGTTATTTGGTTGCAGGGTTGCTTGAGAGAGACCATCTTCATCCTACGCCTCCTACAGATTGATAAACCTTAGGTGATCCACTTGAGGGAACTACTGTCCTACAAACCTCTGCACTTGGAGGCCCAACAACGTCTACAAGAAGAAGGTTGTGTAGTAGACATCAGGCGTCTTTACATATGTCAAGGTTGAAGCGAAAAGGTCTGCCATGACAATCGTTTTACAATTCAGCTAGAATTTACATATGTCAAGGAAAGTACATAGTCACTAAGACTCATAAATTTCCTCCTCTATACCATCCAACAGGCTATCTAACTTACAATCCTGTTGGGAATATTTGGCAGCTGCTGCTACTTGGTCATATACCAAATTAACGAGCACTTCTTTCCCATCTGACCCTAAAGGTCCGACCCAGGCAATGTGATTCAGATCAAGCTTGGTATACCGTGTTTTCACCATGGCCCAGGCCTCTCGCGCACCCTCCCGGCAGGCCGATATCTTCCATAATCGGATACGTCGTCGCGCTCCCTTGAATAGCTCTACAAGCTCCTCCATACTTCCTGGAGGGGAGGCGGATGGCCATAAGGCCTTAGCAACACTCTGCATTTCCTGCCGAGCTTGCTCATGCATTTGCGATAGCCCCTGCAGCAGATCATCCGACGATCCGGACACCTCCTCTTCGGGATGGCCTGTCAGCATACCTGCAAACATAACTTTGTCAGTACCTTTCATCTTCGAACTATTATAAGGTAAGTCTGGCCACATACTGAATATGCCGCCTCGGAGCCTTTTATTCTCCTTCACGAGTCGGCCAGTTGGGCCCGCACATCTTTCAGTTCCTCGCCCAGCTAGATGTTGGAATCCTGGAGTTTATTTTTCTCCTCTCTGACTCAAGTCGAAACACGCTTGCCTGCGACATGCAGTCTTTTCACCTCTTTCTCGTCTATTTGAGTAGCCTTCAGTTTCTCTTCCAGTTGGTCCGACGACCCTGTTATAAGACAAGCAGCAATATTAGCACAGCTGGCATATAATCATTGTTTCTCGATGGAGGGAAATATTACCAGAGGACGCCTTCTTGAGCTTTTCCAGTTCGGCGGTAGCAGCAGTTAGCTGTGTCTGGCACTTTTCTAGCTCTTGGGCTAGTAGGTCGTTCTTCTCCGTAAGAACCTGGTTATACAACGATCCTTAAATCATTTGTACCAACTGCTTCAAGTCTCGGGGGCTACTGGCATATGGTTATCATATTCGGACAAAGTAAACTTACCCGCACATCTTTTAAATGCTGCTTTGTGGCTCTGTTAAGCCCATCTCGAGCAGCTCGGATATATGCATTAGCCGAGATGAAGGCGTTAAATGCCTCTTCTGAAAAACCGGGGTCTTGTAAAATGGCCCTGTGATACGTCTCCAACGTATCTATAATTTTTTATTGTTCCATGCTATTATATTATCTGTTTTGGATGTTTATGGACTTTATTATACACTTTTATATTATTTTTCGGACTAACCTATTAACCCAGAGCCTAGTGCCAGTTTCTGTTTTTCCCCTTGTTTCAGTGTTTCGCAGAAAAGGAATATCAAACGGAGTCCAAACGGAATGAAACCTTCGGGAGCGTGATTTTTGGAACGAACGTGATCCAGGAGACTTGGAGTTGAAGTCAAGGAAGCTTCGAGGTGGCCACGAGGCAGGGAGGTGCGCCTGCCCCCTAGGCGCGCCCCCACCCTCATGGGCCCCTCGTGGCTCCCCTGACCGACTTCTTTCGCCTATATATATATATATATATATATATATATATATATATATATATATATATATATATATATATATATATATATCAATATACACTAAAAACATCAGAGACGAGAATAGATCGGGAGTTCCGCCGCCAGAAGCCTCCGTAGCCAATCTAGACCTGTTCTGGCACCCTGCCGGAGGGGGAATCCCTCTCCGGTGTCCATCTTCATCATCCCGGTGCTCTCCATGACGAGGAGGGAGTAGTTCTCCCTCGGGGCTGAGGGTATGTACGAGTAGCTATGTGTTTGATCTCTCTCTCTCTCTCTCGTATTCTTGAGGTGATAGGATCTTGATGTATCGCGAGCTTTGCTATTATAGTTGGATGTTATGATGTTTCTCCCCCTCTAATCTCTTGTGATGAATTGAGTTTTACCTTTGAAGTTATCTTATCGGATTGAGTCTTTAAGGATTTGAGAACACTTGATGTATGTCTTGCATGTGCTTATCTGTGGTGACAATGGGATATCATGTGATCCACTTGATGTATGTTTTGGTGATCAACTTGCGAGTTCCGTGACCTCGTGAACTTATACGTAGGGGTTGGCACACATTTTTGTCTTGACTCTCCGGTAGAAACTTTGGGGCACTCTTTGAAGTTCTTTATGTTGGTTGAATAGATGAATCTGAGATTGTGTGATGCATATTGTATAATCATACCGACGGATACTTGAGGTGACATTGGAGTATCTAGGTGACATTAGGGTTTTGGTTGATTTGTGTCTTAAGGTGTTATTCCGGTATGAACTCTATGATAGATTCAACGGAAAGAATAGCTTCGTGTTATTTTACTACGGACTCTTGAATAGATCGATCAGAAAGGATAACTTTGAGGTGGTTTTGTACCCTACCATAATCTCTTCGTTGTTCTCCGCTATTAGTGACTTTGGAGTGACTCTTTGTTGCATGTTGAGGCATAGTTATATGATCCAATTATGTTATTATTGTTGAGAGAACTTGCACTAGTGAAAGTATGAACCCTAGCCTAGTTACAACACATTGCAATACCGTTTGTGCTCACTTTTATCATTAGTTACCTTGCTGTTTTTATATTTTCAGATTACAAAAACCAATATCTACCATCCATATTGCACTTGTATTACCATCTCTTCGCCGAACTAGTGCACCTATACAATTTACCATTGTATTGGGTGTGTTGGGGACACAAGAGACTCTTTGTTATTTGGTTGCAGGGTTGCTTGAGAGAGACCATCTTCATCCTACGCCTCCCATGGATTGATAAACCTTACGTCATCCACTTGAGGGACAATTACTGTTGTCCTACAAACCTCTGCACTTGGAGGCCCAACAATGTCTACAAGAAGAAGGTTGTGTAGTAGACATCAAGCTCTTTTCTGGTGCCGTTGCTGGGGAGGTTAGCACTTGAAGGTATATCTTTAGATCTTGCAATCGAATCTTTTAGTTTCTTATCACTAGTTTAGTTTATAAAAGAAAACTACCAAAAAATGGAATTGAGTTTGCCTCACATGCTTCATCTTTTTAATATCTTTCATGAGAATGATGGAAAGGAAAATTGTGCTCAAGTGCTAGAAGAAGAAGTCTATAAAATGTTCGGGATTAAATCTTTGAATGATGAGCATGATTGCAATGTTGTTAGTATGAATTCCTTGAATATCCATGATGCTAATGATATGCAAAGCCACAAGCTTGGGGATGCTATGTTTGATGAAGATGATATTTTTTGTCCCCCAAGTTTTGATGAGAAAATTTATTATGATGAAAGCATGCCTCCTATTTATGATGATTATAATTATAAAAGTGGATTTGGAGAGGTCATGACTTTATTTAGTAATGATTCCACTATTTCGGAAGAGGTTCCAATTGATTATGAGAACAGAGTTGCTATCTATGATGATTATTGTGATGACATGTATGCTATAAAGAACAATGATAACCATGAAACTTGTCATCTTGATTTTAACTTTCAGTTGGATTATGCCTCACATGATAGTTATTTTGTTGAGTTTGCTCCCACTACTATTCCGAACGAGAAGAATTTTGCTTATGTGGAGAGTAATAAAATTTCTATGCTTGTAGATCATGAAAAGAATGCTTTATGTGATAGTTATATTGTTGAATTCATTCATGGTTACACTGAAAATTATTATGAGGGAAGAACATATGCTTATAGGAATTGCAATAATATCAAGTTTACTCTCTATGTGTTGAAAATCTTGATGATTTGCTTGTTTTACCTTCCTATGCAAGTTGATTCTTGTTCCCACAATTTGTTTGCTCACAAAATCCCTATGCATTGGAAGTGGGTTAGGCTTAAATATGCTAGTTATATTCTTCATGATGCTCTCTTTATGTTTCAATTCTTATCCTTTATGTGAGCATCATTGAAATCATCATGCCTAGCTAGGGGCGTTAAACGATAGCGCTTGTTGGCAGGCAACCAACTTTATTTTTTCCTTGACTTTGCTCCTGTTTAGTAATAAATAATTCATCTAGACTCTGTTTAGATGTGTTTTTATGCTTTTAATTAGTGTTTGTGCCAAGTATAACCTTTGGGAAGACTTGGGCAAAGTCTTTGCGATCTTGCTGTAAAAAACAGAAACTTTAGCGCTCACGAGAATTGATTCCATCTTGTACTGGAGAGTGATATTTAGTTAATTATTTTTGCAGATGATTAATAGATGAATTCCACACGTCCAGAAATTTATTTTATAATTTTTGGGGTTCCAGAAGTATACGTTTGACCCAGATTACTACACTGTTCTGTTTTTGACAGATTCTGTTTTCTATGTGTTGTTTGCTTATTTTGATGAATCTATGAGTAGTATCGGAGGGTATGAACCATAGAGAAGTTAGAATATATTAGATATTACACCAATATTAATTTAGAATGAGTTCACAGGAGTACCTAAGTGGTGATTCATTTTCTTATACTAACGGAGCTTACGTGTTTCCTATTAAGTTTTGTGTTGTGAAGTTTTCAAGTTTTGGGTAAACATTCGATGGACTATGGAATAAGGAGTGACAAGAGCCTAAGCTTGGGGATTCCCAAGGAACCCCAAGGTAATATTCAAGGACAACCAAAGCCTAAGCTTGGGGATGCCCCGGAAGGCATCCCCTCTTTCGTCTTCGTTCATCGGTAACTTTACTTGGAGCTATATTTTTATTCGCCACATGATATGTGTTTTGCTTGGAGCGTCATTTTATTTTATTTTGTTTTGCTTGATGTTTGAATAAAATAACAAGATATGAAATTCTTAAATGTTAGAGAGTCTTCATATAGTTGCATAATTCCGACTACTCATTGATATTCACTTATATCTTTCGGAGTAGCTTGTTGTTGCTCTAGTGCTTCACTTATATCTTTTTAGAGCACGATGGTGGTTTTATTTTATAGAAATAGATGAACTCTCATGCGTCACTTATATTATTTTGAGAGTCCTAAACAGCATGGTAATTTTCTTTGGTTATGAAACTAGTCCTAATATGATGGTCATCCAAGAGGGATATAATAAAAACTTTCATATAAAGTGCATTGAATACTATGAGAAGTTTGATTCCTTATGATTGTTTTGAGATATGAAGATGGTGATATTAGAGTCATGCTAGTTGAGTAGTTGTGAATTTTATAAATACTTGTGTTAAAGTTTGTGATTCCCGTAGCATGCACGTATGGTGAACCGTTATGTGATGAAGTTGGAGCATGATTTATTTATTGATTGTCTTCCTTATGAGTGGCGGTCGGGGACGAGCGATGGTCTTTTCATACCAATCTATCCCCCTAGGAGCATGCGCGTAATACTTTGCTTTGATAACTTGTAGATTTTTGCAACAAGTATATGATTTCTTTATGATTAATGTTGAGTCCATGGATTATACGCACTCTCATCCTTCCACCATTGCTAGACTCTCTAATACTGCGCAATTTTCGCCGGTATCATACACCACCATATACCTTCCTCAAAACAGCCACCATACCTACCTATCATGGAATTTCCATAGCCATTCCGAGATATATTGCCATGCAACTTACCACCGTTTCGTTTACTATGACACGCTTCATCATTGTCATAATTGTTTTGCGTGATCATGTAGTTGACATCGTATTTGTGGCAAAGCCACCGTTCATAATTCTTTCATACATGTCACTCTTGATTCATTGCATATCCCGGTACACCGTCGGAGGCATTCACATAGAGTCATATTTTGTTCTAAGTATTGAGTTGTAGCTCTTGAGTTGTTAGTAAATAAAGTGTGATGATCATCATTATTAGAGCATTGTCCGAAGTGAGGAAAGGATGATGGATACTATGATTCCCCTACAAGTCAGGATGAGACTTCAAACGAAAAAATAAAAAATAAATAAGAGAAAGGCCATAAAAAGGAGAAGGCCAAAAAATATCAAAAAATGAGAGAAAAAGAGAGAAGGGGCAATGCTACTATCCTTTTACCACACTTGTGCTTCAAAGTAGCACCATGATCTTCATGATAGAGAGTCTCCTATGTTTTCACTTTCATATACTAGTGGGAATTTTACATTATAGAACTTGGCTTGTATATTCCAATGATGGGCTTCCTCAAAATGCCCTAGGTCTTCATGAGCAAGAGAGTTGGATGCACACCCACTTAGTTTCTTTTGTTAAGCTTTCATATACTTATAGCTCTAGTGCATCCGTTGCATGGCAATCCCTACTCACTCACATTGATATCTATTGATGGGCATCTCCATAGCCCGTTGATACGCCTAGTTGATGTGAGACTATCTTCTCCTTTTTTTTGTCTTCTCCACAAGCACCCTTCTATTCCACATATAGTGCTATATCCATGGCTCACGCTCATATATTGCGTGAAGATTGAAAAAGTTTGAGAACATCAAAAGTATGAAACAAATGCTTGGCTTGTCATCGGGGTTGTGCATGATTTAAATATTTTGTGTGGTGAAGATAGAGCATAGCTAGACTATATGATTTTGTAGGGATAGCTTTCTTTGGCCATGTTATTTTGAGAAGACATGATTGCTTTGTTAGTATGCTTGAAATATTATTGTTTTTATGTCAATATTAAACTTTTGTCTTGAATCTTATGGATCTGAATATTCTTTCCACAATAAAGAGAACTACATGATAAATATGTTAGGTAGCATTCCACATCAATAATTCTGTTTTTATCATTTACCTACTCGAGGATGAGCAGGAATTAAGCTTGGGGATGCTGATACGTCTCCAATGTATGTATAATTTTTTATTGTTCCAAGCTATTATATTATCTGTTTTGGATGTTTATGGGCTTTATTATACACTTTTATATTATTTTTGAGACTAACCTATTAACCCCAGAGCCTAGTGCTAGTTTCTGTTTTTTCCTTGTTTCGGTGTTTCGAGGAAAAGGAATATCAAATGGAGTCCAAACGGAATGAAACCTTCGGGAGCGTGATTTTTGGAACGAATGTGATCTAGGAGACTTGGAGTTGAAGTCAAGGAAGCTTCGAGGTGGCCACGAGGCAAGGAGGCGTGCCTGCCCCCCTGGGCGCGCCCCCACCCTCGTGGGCCCCTCGTGGCTCCCCTGACCGACTTCTTTCGCCTATATATATCATTATACCCTAATAACACCAGAGACGAGAATAGATCGGGAGTTCCGCCGCCAGAAGCCTCCGTAGCCACCGAAAACAAATCTAGACCCGTTCTGGCACCCTGCTGGAGGGGGAATCCCTCTCCGGTGGCCATCTTCATCATCCCGGTGCTCTTCATGACGAGCAGGGAGTAGTTCTCCCTCGGGGCTGAGGGTATTTACCAGTAGCTATGTGTTTGATCTCTCTCTCTCTCTCTCTCTCTCTCGTGTTCTTGAGGTGATACGATCTTGATGTATCGCGAGCTTTGCTATTATAGTTGGATGTTATGATGTTTCTCCCCCTATAATCTCTTGTGATGAATTGAGTTTTCCCTTTGAAGTTATCTTATCGGATTGAGTCTTAAGGATTTGAGAACACTTGATGTATGTCTTGCATGTGCTTATATGTGGTGACAATGGGATATCACGTGATCCACTTGATGTATGTTTTGGTGATCAACTTGCGAGTTCCGTGACCTCGTGAACTTATGCATAGGGGTTGGCACATGTTTCGTCTTGACTCTCCGGTAGAAACTTTGGGGCACTCTTTGAAGTTCTTTGTGTTGGTTGAATAGATGAATCTGAGATTGTGTGATGCATATCGTATGATCATACCCATCGATACTTGAGGTGACATTGGAGTATCTAGGTGACATTAGGGTTTTGGTTGATTTGTGTCTTAAGGTGTTATTCTAGTACGAGCTCTATGATAGATTGAACGAAAAGAATAACTTCATGTCATTTTACTACATACTCTTGAATAGATCGATCAGAAAGGATAACTTTGAGGTGGTTCCGTACCCTATCATAATCTCTTCGTTGTTCTCTGCTATTAGTGACTTTGGAGTGACTCTTTGTTGCATGTTGAGGGATAGTTATATGATCCAATTATGTTATTATTGTTGAGAGAACTTGCACTAGTGAAAGTATGAACCCTAGGCCTTGTTTCAACACATTGCAATACCGTTTGTGCTCACTTTTATCATTAGTTACCTCGCTGTTTTTATATTTTCGGATTACAAAAACCTATATCTACCATCCATATTGCACTTGTATTACCATCTCTTCGCCGAACTAGTGCACTTATACAATTTACCATTGTATTGGGTGTGTTGGGGACACAAGAGACTCTTTGTTATTTGGTTGCAGGGTTGCTTGAGAGAGACCATCTTCATCCTACGCCTCCCACGGATTGATAAACCTTAGGTCATCCACTTGAGGGAAATTTGTTGTTCTCCTACAAACCTCTGCACTTGGAGGCCCAACAACGTCTACAAGAACAAGGTTGTGTAGTAGACATCACCCTGCGGCGCCGATGATTCATGGCGCTCTCCACTTCCGAGTTGGTGACGGATACATCATCCGAGTCCTCGACTGGAGGACAGTCCGGCGTCACCCCCACATCAGCCCCCGTCTTTACGGCAGGATCTAGATCCTGGCTGCGGGGGGTATGACCGGCCGGACCCCCGAATATAGTCCGTCACACCTTTTTCCTGATACAGGGTAAACGGAAAGGTCACAGTTGGATGTGACTGCCAAGGTGCATATTGGCAAGTACATACCTCTTTGATGAAGGCTCAGCCGTATCTTCGTTTTCCCTCCTCTTCGAAGGCTCGCCCGGTGTGGGGGCTTCTCTCTCTTTGGAGATGCCCCCGGGGCAGCATGGCGTGCCGAACGCCTCCCCTTTTGAGCACAGGACAGTGCGGTGGGTGAGGAGGAATGAGAAAACTCTCTTGGACAAGGTATCTCCGGATTACTTACATGCGAAGCACGAATGAGACCGGGGTAATCGGCGATGATGGGTACATCCGTACCGTCATAGCTCATCTGATAGAATATTCCATCCTCGAGCAAATATGTCCGGATCTTCCTCATATCCGGGGTCAAGATCCCGATTGCGATTCTTCGGCTGAGGGGCAGGGTCGCGGATCCCCTCGACAGCCTTTCGCAATTCCTGTTATAAGTGGATATGATACTGCCTATCAAGAATGATTCAGGGACAGGAGTAAAATAGTGGAGTGAGAGATTACCCAGCTAGGAGGATTATACATGGAAAATCCGTCTCAATATTGGAGACGGGTGAACTCCTCCTTCTCCCCTTTATATAGTTCGGCCAATATTTTGGCCAGAGCGGCGGGGGTCTTTGGGCCCTTCCGACCGTAGCGTGAGGCGTCGTCTTCCCCGTTATAATGCCACATGGGCAGCCCTCTGCATTGGAGTGGCTGGACCCCCCGCATTATGGAGTCTGTCATTACCTCGACTATTGACAATTCGGACTGGGAAAGCATCTTAATCTTGCCCAGCAGTAGGCTGATCTCTGCACTATCCTCTTCCTCGAGGCTCCGAGGACGCCAGCTATGGCGTTTCTTCAATGGAGCACTTGAAAACTCGGGGAGGCCCATACGAACAGGGTCGGGAAGAGCGACGTCGTCGATGTAAAACCATTCGGAAGTCCACTCTTCGAAAGCTTTCTTCGGCGTGCCGGACAGGCATCCGATCCCGGCGATACGCCACAATTCGGCTCCTCCCACTTCAAAAATTGACCCACCTTGATTACGAGGGACGAGGCAGAACAATCTTCTCCATAAATCGAAATGGGCCTCGCAGCCCAGGAATAGCTCGCATAGAGCGACATAACCCGCAATATGAAGGATAGAGGCGGGAGTGAGACTGTGCAGTTGGAGGCCATAATACTCCAGCAGACCTCGGAGGAAGGGACGAATCGGAAATCTGACACCTCTTAACAAGAAGGGGACGAAGCATACTCATTCTCCCCTGGATGGATTGGGGAAGTTCTCCACTTGAGCCCCGCCCTTGAAGGACGTCATCCCTGCTCGTACGGGGACCAAATCCGTGGGGGGAAGAAAGCCCTGTGTTTGCATCTTCACCAGCTGACTGTGAGAACCTAAACATCTCTCCCAATCCCCCTTTTCGGAGTTGTGGGGACGAGAGGAAGAGCTGGGAGCGCTAGCCATGTTGGGGTGGTTTGGCTCCACAAGCTCTAAGGGTTTCTTCCGTGAGATTTGGAGGGGATCTGAGATCTATTCTCTTTAAATAGGCCCCTTTCTAGTACGGTTAGGGTGGTATGTGCAAAAATACCCTAACATCTCGCATTCGCTCGACACGTGGAAGCTGAAGTTGTTGATGCGCAAAAGCCGAGGGGTACAATATTAAATGGAAGGCCGAACACACTACTTGGAAGTCACCAGTGGAGGAAACCGCCTTGCAATGCCGAAGGCAATGTATGCGCCGAACACCTCTTCATTGAAGACTGGTTCGGGGGCTACTGAGGGAGTCCTGGACTAAGGGGTCCTCAGGCGTCCGACCTGTTAGCCATGGGCCAGACTGATGGGCTGTGAAGATACGAAGACCGAAGAATGCGCCCATGTCCGGATAGGACTCTCCTTTGGCATGGAAGGCAAGCTTGGCGACCAACTATGAAGATTCCTTTCTTTGTAACCGACCTTGTGTAACCCTAGATCCCTCCCGTGTCTATATAAACGGGAGGACTAGGTCCGTAGATAGGCCAAATCCTCATAATCATAGCCAGACTAGACCTTTAGGGTTTATTCATTACGATCTCGTGGTAGATCAACTCTTGTAATACTCATATTCATCAAGATCAATCAAGCAAGACGTAGGGTATTACCTCCATAGAGAGGGCCCGAACCTGGGTAAAACATTGTGTCCCCTGTCTCCTGTTACCATTGATCCTAGACGCACAGTTCGGGACCCCCTACCCAAGATCCGCCGATTTTGACACCGACAATCATCTTATAATGCTATTGTCAATCAAGCAGAATAAGATGCATAAAGGATAAACATCACATGCAATCAATATAAGTGATATGATATGGCCATCATCATCTTGTGCCTTTGATCTCCATCTCCAAAGCACCGTCATGATCACCATCTTCACCGGCGCAACACCTTGATCTCCATCGTAGCATCGTTGTCGTCTCACCAACTATTGCTTCTACGACTATCGCAACCGTTTAGTGATAAAGTAAAGCAATTACAGGGCGGTTGCATTGCATACAATAAAGCGACAACCATATGGCTCCTGGCAGTTGCCGATAACTCCGTTACAAAACATGATCATCTCATACAATAAAATATAGCATCATGCTTTGACCATATCACATCACAACATGCCCTGCAAAAACAAGTTAGACGTCCTCTACTTTGTTGTTGAAAGTTTTACGTGGCTGCTATGGGCTGAGCAAGAACCTTTCTTACCTACGCATCAAAACCACAACGATATTTCGTCAAGTTAAAGTTGTTTTAACCTTCAACAAGGATCGGGCGTAGTCACACTCGATTCAACTAAAGTTGGAGAAACTGACACCCGCCAGCCATCTGTGTGCAAAGCACATCAGTAGAACCAGTCTTGCGGAAGCGTACGTGTAATGTCGGTCCGGGCTACTTCATCCAACAATACCGCCAAACCAAAGTATGACATGCTGGTAAGCAGTATGACTTGTATCGCCCACAACTCACTTGTGTTCTACTTGTGCATATAACATCTACGCATAAACCTGGCTCGGATGCCATTGTTGGGGAACGTAGTAATTTCAAAAAAATCATACGCACACGCAAGATCATGGTGATGCATAACAATGAGAGGGGAGAGTATGTCTTTGTACCCTCGTAGAACGAAAGCGGAAGCGTTTATCAATGCAGTTGATGTAGTCGTACACCTTCACGATCCGTCCCGATCAAGTACCAAACGTACGGCACCTCCGCTTTCAGCACACGTTTAGCTCGATGACGTCCTCGCCTTCTTGATCCAGCAAGAGGGGCGAAGTAATAGATGAGTTCCGTTAGCACGACGGTGTGGTGACGGTGTTGGTGAAGAACAATCTCCGCAGGGCCTCGCCTAAGCACTACAAAAACTATTACAGAGGATAAACTAGAGGGGACGGGGTTGCCGGCACACGGCTTGGTGTTTCTTGATGTGTCTTGGGTGCTAGCCCTACCCCTCTATTTATATGTTGAGCCTTGGGGTCGAAACTTGGAGTAAAAGCCTCCACAAAGTCGGTTTCACCCGAAAGGTAAGAGTCCTTCTCTGACTCCAGGGCTAGACGCCAGGGACCCTGGCGTCTGGCCCCTGGACTACGCAAAACTTCCTTTTGCGCTTTCCAAAAACCTTGTGGGCTTTCCCCTTTCGCCCAAATAAAGTGTTCTCGTACCCAAACATTTCGGGAAACATCCGGAACCCCTTCCGATGAATTCCGGAACCCTTCCGGAGACCAAACACTATTATCACATATATCAAACTTTATCTCTGGACCATTCCGGAGTTCCTCGTCATGTCCGTGATCTTATCCGGAACTCCTAACAACATTTGGTTACCAACATACATAACTCATAAATACTATATCGTCAACGAACGTTAAGCGTGCGGACCCTACGGGTTCGAGAACTATGTAGACATGACCGAGACACTTTTCTGGTCAATAACCAATAACGGAACATGGATGCCCATATTGGCTCCTACATATTCTACGAAGATTTTTATCGGTCGAACCACATAACAACATACGTTGTTCCCTTTGTCATCGGTATGTTACTTGCCCGAGATTCGATCGTCGGTATCTCAATACCTGGTTCAATCTCGTTACCGGCAAGTCTCTTTACTCGTTTCGTAATGCATCATCCCGCAACTAACTCATTAGTTACATTGCTTGCAAGGCTTATAGTGATGTGCATTACCGAGAGGGCCTAGAGATACCTCTCTGACAATCGGAGTGACAAATCCTAATCTCGATCTATGCCAACTCAACAAGTACCATCGGAGACACCTGTAGAGCACCTTTATAATCACCTAGTTGCGTTGTGACGTTTGGTAGCACATAAAGTGTTCCTCCGGTAATCGGGAGTTGCATAATCTCATAGTCATAGGAACATGTATAAGTCATGAAGAAAGCAATAGCAGTAAACTAAAACGATCAAGTGCTAAGCTAACGGAATGGGTCAAGTCAATCACATCATGTCTATGGTTAGGAAACATAACCATCTTTGATTAACGAGCTAGTCAAGTAGAGGCATACTAGTGACACTCTGTTTGTCTATGTATTCACACATGTATTATGTTTCCGATTAATACAATTCTAGCATGAATAATAAACATTTATCATGAAATAAGGAAATAAATAATAATTTTATTATTGCCTCTAGGGAATATTTCCTTCAATTTTAGTTATAGATACATTCACTTTTACTCATTTTTCCGACAAGTATTTGCAGACGGAGGGAGTATAATATTGATGGTAGTGGTTTTGGAGAGGTCATGACTTTATTTGGTGATGAATTTGCTATTTCGGAAGAGATTTCATTTGATTATGAGAACAAAGTTTCTATATATGATGATTATTGTGTTGACAAGTATGCTATAAAGAATAATGATAATCATGAAATGTGTCATCGTGATTTTATTTTCAATTGGATTATGCCTCACATGATAGTTATTGCGTTGAGTTTGCTCCCACTACTATTGATGAGAATATATTTGCTTATGTGGAGAGTAATAAAATTTCTATGCTTGTAGATCATGAAAAGAATGATTTATGTGATAATTATATTGTTGAATTCATTCATGATTCTACTGAAAATTATTATGAGAGAGGAAATATGCTTTTACATATTGTAATAATATCAAGTTTCCTCTCTATATGTTGAAAATCTTAAAGTTATGCTTGTTTTACCTTCCCATGCAAGTTGATTCTTGCTCCCATAAGTTGTTTGCTCACAAAATCCCTATGCATAGGAAGTGGGTTAGTCTTAAAGGTGCTAGTAATATGCTTAATAATGCTCCCGTTATGTTTCAGTTATTATCCTTTATGTGAGCATCATTGAAATCATCATGCCTAGCTAGAAAGGAATTAAACAAAATCGCTTGTTGGGAGACAACCCAATATTTACCCCTACTGTTTTTGCATGTTAACATGATTAAGCTACTATAGTAATCATTTTTATAGCTTTTGTTTCAATAAAGTGCCAAGTAAAGCCTTTGGGATAGTTTGGGTGATAGTTGATTTGATCTTGCTAAAAAACAGAAACTTTTGCGCTCAGTAATATAATTATTGTTTTTAACGGAAGCGTGATAAATACTGATTATTTTTGTAGAAGATTAATAAACAAATTCCTCGAGTTTTCCTTACTTTTCAGAATTTTTAGAGTTACAGAAGTATTCGAGAGTTACAGATTACTACAGACTGTTCTGTTTTTGACAGATTCTGTTTTCGATGCATAGTTTGCTTGTTTTCTAGTTTCTATGGCTTATATTGCTTAATATAAATTTTAGAAATGATAGGGTATAGTAGGCATCCTGTGAGAGAAATTCTAAATCTTGTATTGACAATACCTAAGTGGTGATTTGCTTTATTATACTAACGGAGCTTACAAGTTTTCTGTTGAGTTTTGTGTTGCTAAGTTTTCAATTTTTGGGTAATGTTTTGATGGACTACGGAATAAGGAGTGGCAAGAGCCTAAGCTTGGGTATGCCCATGGCACCCCAAGGTAATATTCAAGGACAACCAAGAGCCTAAGCTTGAGGATGCCCCGGAAGACATCCCCTCTTTCATCTTTGTTCATCGGTAACCTTACTTGGAGCTATATTTTTATTCACCACATGATATGTGTTTTCTTGGAGCGTCATCTTATTTTATTAGGATTTGCTTTATGGTATTTAGAGTAATGTTTTGCATCTTTTAGTTCAATAAAAAGGTCAAGTATAGCCTTTGCCATGCTTATTTTGCAAGTCTATATGTTGCTGTTTTAAAAACAGAAAGTTTGCTGTTATGTTTTGAATATTGGTGAATAGTGTGAACATGATAAAATCTTGGAATTTTTACACAATAAGTAACAACAAATTATCTACAGTGTGGTAAGTTTTCAGAATTTTTGGAGTTAAATAAGTATGATTCCTCTTGCATTCTTTACAGACTATCCTATTTGGATAGATTGCTGTTATGATTGCATTGTTTGCATATGTTTGCTTGTTTAATGATTCTATTTGAGAATAGGAGTGTTAAATATGCAGAGGCATTTAGTATGAAATGTCAAATTATAATTTTAGTGATTTTATACAGTAGAGAATGATAAGGTTTAGCATGGATTTATACTAACTTATCTCACGAGTTCTTGTTGAGTTTTGTGTGGATGAAGTTTTTAAGAATTAGGAAAACCGCGATATGAAAGGAATTAAGGAGACACAAAAGCTCAAGCTTGGGGATGCCCAATGCATCCCTATTTAATATTACAAGAAGTCTCAAGCATCTAAGCTTGGGGATGCCCCGGTTGGCATCCCACCTTTCTTCTTCAACAATGATCGGTCAGTATTGATTGCTAAGTTTTTGCTTCTTCACATGATATGTGATATCCTTGCAAATGTCATTTTATTTTGTTTTGCTTTCTGTTTGAATAAAGTACTTAAGATCTGAAATTTTATTTATGAGAAGGAGTCTTCACATAGTTACATAATTATTCAACTACTCATTTTGCTTCACTTATATCTTTTTAGAGCACGGCGGTAGTTTTATTTTATAGAAATTGATGAACTCTCGTGCTTCACCTATATTATTTTGAGAGTCTCTAAACAACATGGTAATTTGCTTTGGTTATAAATCTAGTCCTAATATGAGGCATCCAAGAGGGATATAATAAAAACTTTCATATAAAGTGCATTGAATACTATGAAAAGTTTGATTCCTTATGATTGTTTTGAGATATGAAGATGGTGATATGAGAGTCATGCTAGTGAGTAGTTGTGAATTTGAGAAATACTTGTGTTAAGGTTTGTCAGACCTGTAGCATGCACGTATGGTGAACCGTTATGTAACGAAGTTGGAGCATGAAATATTTTTTGATTGTCTTCCTTATGAGTGGCGGTCGGGGACGAGCGATGGTCTTTTCCTACCAATCCATCCCCCTAGGAGCATGCTCGTAGTACTTTGTTTCGATGACTAATAGATTTTTGCAATAAGTATGTGAGTTCTTTATGACTAATGTTGAGTCCATGGATTATACGCACTCTCACCCTTCCACCATTGCTAGCCTCTCTTGTGCCGCGCAAATTTCGCTGGTACCATACACCCACTATATACCTTCCTCAAAATAGCCACCATACCTACCTATTATGGCATTTCCATAGCCATTTCGAGATATATTTCCATGCAACTTTCCACCATCCCGTTTATTATGACACGCTTCATCATTGTCATATTTCTTTACACGATCATGTAGTTGACATCGTATTTGTGGCAAAGCCACCGTTCATGATTCTTTCATACATGTCACTATTGATTCATTTCACATCCCGGTACACCGCCGGAGGCATTTATATAGAGTCATATTTTGTTCTAAGTATCGAGTTGTAATTCTTGAGTTGTAAAGTAAATAAAAGTGTGATGAACTTCATTATTAGAGCATTGTCCCATGTGAGGTAATAAAAAAAGAGGAAAGGCCAAAAAAAGAGAAGGCCCAAAAAAACAAAAAAATGAGAGAAAAAGAGAGAAGGGGCAATGCTACTATCCTTTTACCACACTTGTGCTTCAAAGTAGCACCATGATCTTCATGATAGAGAGTCTCTATGTTGTCACTTTCATATACTAGTGGGAACTTCTCATTATAGAACTTGGCTTGTATATTCCAATGACGGGCTTCCTCAAATTGCCCCAGGTCTTCCTGAGCAAGCGAGTTGGATGCACACCCACTTAGTTTCTTTTTGAGCTTTCATAAACTTATAGCTCTAGTGCATCCGTTGCATGACAATCCCTACTTACTCACATTGATATCTATTGATGGGCATCTCCATAGCCCGTTGATACGCCTAGTTGATGTGAGACTATCTCCTTCTTCTTGTCTTCTCCACAACCACCTTCTATTCCACCTATAGTGTTATGTCCATGGCTCACGCTCATGTATTGCGTGAAAGTTGAAAAGGTTTGAGAACACCAAAAGTATGAAACAATTGCTTGGCTTGTCATCGGGTTTGTGCATGATTTGAATATTTTGTGTGATGAAGATGGAGCATAGCTAGACTATATGGTTTTATAGGGATACCTTTCTTTGGCCATGTCATTTTGAGAAGACATAATTGCATTGTTAGTATGCTTGAAGTATTATTGTTTTTATGTCAATATTAAACTTTTATTTTGAATCTTATGGATCTGAAATTTCATGCCACAATAAAGAAAATTACATGGATGAGTATGTTAGGTAGCATTCCACATTAAAAATTCAATTTTTATCATTTACCTACTGGAGGACAAGCAGGAATTAAGCTTGGGGATGCTTGATACATCTCCAACGTATCTATAATTTATTGTTCCAAGCTATTATATTATCCATCTTGGATGTTTTATATGCATTTATATGCTATTTTATATAATTTTTGGGACTAACCTATTAACCTAGAGCCCAGTGCCAATTTCTATTTTTTCCTTGTTTTTGATTGTTACAAAAAAGGAATATCAAACGAATTCCAAACGAGCTGAAAATTTATGGTGATTTTTTATGGACCAGAAGAAGCCCCCGAAGCACGAGAGTTGGGCCAGAAAAGTCCCGAGCCAAGCACAAGGGTGGAGGGCGCGCCCTACCCCCAGAGGGTGCTCCACCCTTGTCATTGACTCGTGGACCCCCCGACGTGAAACCGACACAAAAAATTCCTATAAATACAGAAACCCCCAAAAAGAAACCTAGATCCAGAGTTCCGCCGCCGCAAGCCTCTGTAGCCACCAAAACCCAATTGGGACCCTGTTCTGGCACCCTGCCGGAGGGGGGAATCATCACCGGTGGCCATCTTCATCATCCCGGCATTCTCCATGACGAGGAGGGAGTAGTTCACCCTCGGGGCTGAGGGTATGTACCAGTAGCTATGTGTTTGATCTCTCTCTCTCTCTCTCTCTCGTGTTCTTGATTTGGCATGATCTTGATGTACCGCGAGCTTGGCTATTATAGTTGGATCTTATGATGTTTCTCCCCCTCTACCTTCTTGTAATGGGTTGAGTTTTCCCTTTGAAGTTATCTTATCGGATTGAGTCTTTAAGGATTTGAGAACACTTGATGTATGTCTTGCATGCGCTTATCTATGGTAACAATGGGATATTCACGTGATCTACTTGATGTATGTTTTGGTGATCAACTTGTGGGTTCTGTGACCTTGTGAACTTATGCATAGGGGTTGGCACACGTTTTTGTCTTGACTCTCCGGTAGAAACTCTGGGGCACTCTTTGAAGTTCTTTGTGTTGGTTTGAAGAGATGAATCTGAGATTGTGTGATGCATAACGTATGATCAAACCTGCAGATACTTGTGGTGACATTGGAGTATCTAGGTGACATTAGGGTTTTGGTTGATGTATGTCTTAAGGTGTTATTTTAGTACGAACTCTAGGGTTGTTTGTGACACTTATAGGAATAGCCCAATAGATCGATCAGAAGAATAACTTTGAGGTGGTTTCGTACCCTACAATAACCTCCGGGTTACTACCGCGCTACCCGTTTGTCCCTAGAAAATGGGCGGTTGTAGCAGCGGTAGTGTCGCTTATAAGCGGTAGTACCGCCCCTACTACCGCGGCTACCACCGCCCGTTCCTTTGTTATCTCCCGTGTTCTTCTTTCTCCTGTGCATCTTGTAAAGAGCGGTAGTACCGCTCGTAGAACGGTAGTACTGCTCCTAGAGCGGTAGTACCGCTCGTCTGCAAGCTATGAGATGCATAACGGTTGGATTTGTCCCCCCCCCCCACTATGAAAGTGGGTCTTCTTCCGCAAGAAGACCCACCTCTTCCTCCCCCAAACTCCATTCTTGCTCCAAAGCTCATTTTCGCCCGATCTCTCTCCCTAGCCGGTCAAACTTGTTGATTTTCTAGGGTTTGGTTGAGAAGGCCCGGATCTACACTTCCACCAAGAGAAATTTGATCCCCCCGCACTAATCCCTTGCGGATATTTTTACTCTTGGGTGTTTGAGCACTCTAGATGGTTGAGGTCAGCTCGGAGCCACAATCCATTGTGGTGAAGCTCTGTGGTATCGTTGGGAGCCTCCAATCAAGTTGTCAAGATTGCCCCAACCTTATTTGCAAAGGTCCGGTCGCCGCCTTCAAGGGCACCACTAGTGGAATCACGATATCTCGCATTGTTTGAGGGCGTGAGGAGAATACAGTGGGACTAGTGGCTTCTTGGGAGGCATTGTGCCTCCACACCGCTCCAATGGAGACATACTTCCCCTCGAAGGGAAGGAATCTCCACCGCCTCCACTTGTGGTTATCTCCTTCCTTTACTTTGTTCAAGCTATTGTTGTGTTGTATCCTTTGCTTGCACTTGTTGTTATTGTTGTTAGCATCATATAGGTTGCTCACCTAGTTGCACATCTAGACAACCTATTTGTTGCTAAACCTAATTTGTGAATAAAAGCAAAAAATTGGTAGTTGCCTATTCACCCCCCTCTAGTAAACCATATCGATCCTTTCACCGAGGGTGTCAAGTCCTACGTGGCGGGTGTACGAAGTCCTGTTAAGCCCCCTGGTTTCGCAAATTCGTTTTGAGAGTTAACGATACCTAGCGGCGAGGAATCCATCATTCGTTGTATGCTTTAAGATTCGCGCGCGGGTAAGCCTTTTCTCCTTGTTTTTTGATATACGAAACGAGTACCCTGACCAATACAACAAGTGGACCCCACAACCGAGTAAATATCTAGCCCATCATTATCTTTTTCTCTCTCTCTCTCTCTCGTGAGAGCCGCATCCCCATTCCACTCTCTCTCCCTTCTCTCACATAATAAATCCAACCTTTTATTCCATCTTGGCTAAATTAAATCGTCCATATCTATTGAACCACAAGTTCATTTTTTAAATAATTTATATAGTTCAACTCCTGACTCCAAGACCTTTAGCACTGGACCAATCTTGCATACATTTTGAACATTTTTAATTTTCAACATTTCACATTCCATATGTGAAACAAACCTATTTCATTAGAAAAATATGAAACAAACCTATTTTAGTAGAAATATGTGAGACCAACTTGAAACTTATTTAACCCAAATATGAAACTGAAATGTCAACTTTGAAAATGAGTATTAAAAAAATTGTAACACTTTATTTCAAAAGAGTGAAATATATTATTTCAAAAATGTGTAATTGAAATAGATGTGATTTTTGTGAAACAACCCACTGGAAAGTAAAATTTAGTTAGTGAAAATGAATAACAATATGAAACTGAAATGTAAACTTGTGAAACTGATTATTTGAAAATGTGTAACAATTTATTTCAGAATAGTGAAATATGTTATTTAAAAAAATGTAGAAGTAAAATAGGTGTGATTTTTGCGAAATAAGCTACTGTAAAGTGAAATGTATATTTTGAACTAAAAAATAATATAAAATTAAAATGTCAACTTGAGGAACTGATTTTTTTAGAAATGTGTAACAATTTCCTAAAAAAATGTGTAACAATTTATTTTAAAAGAGTGACAAATGTTATTAAAATGTGTAAGAAATAGATGTGTTTTTTGTAAAACAAACAAATGAAAAGTGAAATGTAGATTCTGAAACTGAACAAAAATATGAAACTAAAATGTCAACTTGTGAAACTAATTCAAATCATGTTATTGAACAGATTTCAATCGAGTGAAATTACAGATCATGGATTTTCACAAATGTGAAATAGTAACTACAGAAAAGTTGAATTATAATGTATCTGTGAAACTAATTTTGTGAATGTGAAATGTGTATTCATATTTAAATGTGGTTGAAAAATATCCAAGATTGATCTTATTTTAAAGGTTTTGATACAGTGAGTTCAAATATAAATAAAAATTCTAAAACAAATATATGGTTTAAAGATATAAATGTTTTAAATTAGTCAAGGTCAAAAAGATGTTTGATTTATATTGTGTAGGAGAAGAGATATAGTAGTTCGGCCGGAGTCCCATATGCCATTATTGCAGCTGCAGAGGTCGCAATTCCTCTCCATTTAGAATTTTAGATAAGCATCGCTCCGCCTCTTCGCCTACGTATAAGCGAAGCTCCTGTTCATTTCACATACCCCGCTCTCGCCACGACCGTGTGCGCGCTCCAGCCTCCAGGGGTAGCAAAGCACGCAAGAATCGTCGCCAGGGAGGAGGAAGACGAGGAGGACCGCCATGGCTAGCGTGGTCATCGAGACCCACGACGCCGCGGTGGTCGGCGGCGCGGACGTGGTGTTCTGCGTCATCATCCTGTGCATGTCGGTGCTGTCCCTGGTCATCTTGGCGGCCTCCTCTGCCGTCGGCAGCGGCGACGGGGAAGGGGAAGGGAAGCGGCGGCGGCGCTCCGGCTCCCGCGGGAACGGGCCGGTGTTCGTGGGCGGCAGGGGCTGCGCCTGCGGCGGCTGCCGCGCCGGCGCCGGCGTCTGCGGTACTTACCTCTCGTGATCACCGCCGACCGTGCAGGCGCCGAGCGCGCTCCACATGTACATACAGCATGGACGCACTTACAGCAGTAAGGAGGAGCATCGATCGGGGTCGGGGCTCTCGCCAGGCCTGCGCATGGCTACTCGTTCTTCTTTCTTCTCTGTCTGTGCATATTACTACTGATAGCTGCACATCATGTGATGTGAATAATCTGCAAGAACATGGAGTGTTTTATCTGTTCCTTGAATAATCATCGATCCATGTGCGATCCGATGCTTCTTCTACTACTTTAGCTGATAATTTCTGGATTTGGGTTCGGTTTCGATGGAACAGTAGTGCTGACGCCCATATGCTCCTACCGTTCTAGCTATGCTCGTTTGTTGGGCACTTGTTGGAGAGACATCTTGCCGGTAAACGAGTACAGTGTTTGGACCAGAAGACGAAATGGGGAAACTGGGGGCGCAGAACCGCCGAAGAGGGCGAGACAACGACGCCCAGGCGACCAACTACCCCAATCAATCGATACAAAAGTCCAGGAATTCGGCACCTAAACCACCAACTATTCGGTGCTGCACGTGAAGAAAAGAAAACAAACGTTCGGTCGTTGCAACCTTACACGGGTGCCCTTCTTTGCACGGTGTTGAGAATCATATCCTCTCATACATTATGAAGCCTTTTTTTAAGACTTTGAGAGGTTTATGTAATAGCCCCA
>NC_041390.1:161989756-162012674 GCF_002162155.2 Triticum dicoccoides | reverse complement strand
CCGCGCCCCAGATCCGCCTCCCTAGCATCGCTGCCGCCGAAGGGGACGCCGGCATAGTCCGCGCGTGCCCAAGGAGGGTGGCGGCAGGGTGTTCCTACCTCCTGCGGCGTCGTCAGGCAGGGTCTGGCCTCCTGTCGGCGCTGGGCGGTTCCGCGGCGGAGCTCCTCTTCACGCGGCGCCGCAACCCCTTTGCAGACGGCTCTCCTATCCGAGGCGGTATCTTCTCCTTGGCTATAAGCACGAGCTCGACGGATCTGGCAACGGGGCCGCTGCGGAGGGATTCTGCGAGCGCAGACGTGGCGAGCTGGCCGTGCGTGGGGCGCCCCCTTCTTCGTCGCGTATGCACGGGCCGGCTGTGGCCATGCACGGCGCGCCTCTCTCTGATGGGTGCTTCGTCGTTGGTGCTGTAGGTGGCTTCATTTCTGGATCAACGCAGGGCTGCAGCCATTCTGCTCGGTGCTGATGTGGATTTTCTCGGCTTCGACGTGGTGGAGCTCGTCGTCGATGTTACGATCTCGGTTGGCTTGGAACTTGCGTTTTCGAGGGTCCAGCTCGCCGACGTTCCTCCCGTAGCGGCTGTGACCCCAACGCTCTAGAAGCTGCGCTCTTTTTCAGCTACTGGGTTCGCCGGTGTTTTGGTGGCTCAAGCTTCGTCGATCCAGGTTCGCGTTCTCCGGATCCTGGCTCGTCGACATGCCACCCCTTGCCTCACCCCTCCCCCGCCAAGTCCAATCCTCATGCTTCGGGTGGCATAGCTCCCCTTCGAGTGATGACGGCCCTAGCTACGACATGTTCCCGTCTTTGGATCCAGTCCCAATGATTTTGGGATTGTTCGGACATTGTACAGGGTGAAATCCCTACTTGATGGAAACCCTGCCATGGCCTATTCTTCAAGACCCTCCCGAGCATCGAGGGAAACCCCCGGTCCAGTTCCTCGGATTGAGGGATGGCGGCGCCACAGCGTCGTTCCACTTCATGAAGGCGTCGTCTTGCTTGCTTGTGTTGTGTCTGGTACTAGATTCCGAGTGTTGGGGCATTGTTTTGGTTAGGGTTGTTTCTGTTGAACTGGGTAGTTTAGCGTTGTGTTGTAGCTCCTGTTTGGGCTGAGCATCCCATGTCTCTATGCTTCGGGCACCATGTTTACACCATTTTTGGTTGTGTCATGCAATGTACCCCCTCTGTATTCTCACTTCAACTTTTTCGATCAATGAAAGATATGCAAGCTTTGCGTATTCTAAAAACCAGCTCCAAAAAATTCAAAATTAGTTTTTGAGCAAATTCCTTCCAGAATCTGTAGAACCAAAAGTTCTCTCTCCCTTTCTCTGTGTTAGCCCATCACCACGGTGGGTCCTATTTGTTGCTTATTGCGACTTAATGAGATCAACCGCACAACCGAATGAGCTAAGATCAGCTCTAGGTGAGAACCACCATATTGACCTAATCATCATTATAATTGTTTGTAAGTGCATCTAGTGCCCCTTAGTGATTTTGGTGTATTGAAGACTTATAGGTTAAGGGACTAATGAGTTTGTGAGTGTACACTGGTCTATAAGTCTATGAGGAGTTTGATATTTACAATGAAAGTCGATCCCTAAAAATGAGTGTCTTCAGTTGAAGACTTTGGTTTTCTTGAAGACTTTGAAAGTGAAGAAATTGATGTGACCATGAAGACTTGATATTCATGCGAGGAATATGAACCGTGAAGTCTTTTCTTTTCGTAGTTTCATTTCCTCAAACACCATACTGTTAAAGGGGGTCGAGGTAAAACTAAGGAAAAGTTTCCAAGTGATGCTCGTCTCAAAATCCTACACCTACCCAATCCTTTCGGGTGAAGCCATTGGAAATCTCATACAGTTCAGTCAATTTCTTCAATGACAGAGACGAAGATCTTCTGGTCTTTGAGAAATTTGTTCTGACTGAGAAGTTAGGAATTCGCTAGTGCGGATTGCCTACAAGTGAGGAACATGATAGCCCTGAGGAATTTGATACTCAAATATCCGACTGTTGCTGTGCTACGCGCCAGCTGTACCAAAACATCTACCCACCTAACGGTCATATCATTAAAGCACATTTATGTCTTATCATGTCGGGTTGTTCCCTAGGCTATAAATAGCCGCCCCTACAACCACTAGTTGGTTGGCTGCTCCACGAGAAACTGACACTTGTCATTAAGAGCATCCCATCCTCCGACGACTTTGAGCGAAAATCATCAAGTGAGGAAAACTCAAACCCAAACACCTACAAACCCAAAGTGATTGAGCATCACTGAAGAGATTGTTCCTGTGTGGAACCAATGCTTGCTACCTTTGAGTATTGTGAATCCTCCAGATGGTTAGGCATCATGGTCTAGGGCATCCAAGAGGAAATTGTGGATCGCCGGGTGACCGAGTCTGTGAAGGTTTGGAAGTCACCTGAAGACTTACCACGAGTGATTGGGTGAGGTCTGTGTGACCTTAGCTCAAGGAGAATACGGTGAGGACTGTGTGTCCGGGAATGTGTGTCCTCAGGTTTAAATACCTAGCCGCTCCGACCAGACGTACGACAGTCACAGCAGTTGGAACTAGTCTACCAATTATCGTCTTCACCAAGCTACTGGTTCTATTTCCTCAACCCTTTAATTTCCTTATTCATGTATTGAAGTACTTGATTGTTACTGTTTGAAGACTTTGACTGAAGACTTTCTCAATTTCCTCAATCCTAATTCTTCAGTCACTTTGTCTTCAGTCTGCTTATCATGTTTACACGCTACTTGTACTCTGTGCTTGTTTTCATTTCATCATGATGACTGTGTTACTACTCTGTTACGCTTGCATCTGAGTATTTATTCCGCTGCTTGTCGTTCGTGACTTAGGAAATTCCTCACCTTGAATTTCCTCAATGACGAATTTGTAAAAATTGCCTATTCACCCCCCTCTAGTCGATATAACGCACTTTCAATTGGTATCAGAGCAAGGTACTCCCTTATTTTGTGTGATTTTGGTTTAACCACCTGGAGTTTTAGTTATGTCGACCGCGGGAATGAAGAAAGTGACATGCCCCATCTTTGACAGTCGTTATTATCCGAAGTGGAAGGCCATGATGAAGAAGCGCCGCATGGCAATGAACAGCGAGCTATGGACCGTCACTGAGATTGGTGTTACCGATCTTTGCAAGATGGCGGAGGCTGATGATATTCCCAAGTACACTTGACTTGACATCATGGCGAAGGACATCATCTGCTCCTACTTATCCCGAAATTAGTTCAGGAACATTATGCATCTCTGCCATGCGAAGCTTATCTAGGACCGACTCTCTGACGTCTATGAAGGTCATCAAACTCGTCATGATCCCTGGTTTGAGGATTTCAAGGAACCTCTCAAAATGATGACTTTCGATCCTGAACCATCATCCTCTGTACCGTGCCTCATGGCAAAAGGTGCCAAGGTAACAAATGTTTCTCATCTGAGTCTAGTGATGATGAATTGGGTGATGGATTTGGACCCAGCTATACCAAGCTTGCTTCTATTGCCACTAAACAACAAAAAGCTTTGGAAAAGGTTCAAAACATGCTAGATGAAAGCGATGATATGTTAGGTGAAGAAATGGATTGAACTCAAACTTTGACTGAAAATCTTCAAAGACTTCAGACTAAGTTTGACAACCTTCAGAGTCATCATAACACTCTCTTAGTTGATCATGAGAAGCTTTCTTGTGAATTTCTTCAAAGAAAGCAAGATCTTGAGAAGCTAAGGGTGAGTTATGAAGATCTTCAAGAGGAACGTGATTCATTGCTTGCTCAACAGATCAGTTCTACTCAGGTTGAATTCATTACACCATGTTTGAAATGCATTGAATGTGAATTTGTTAATTCTTCACCTGAAAGTTCAAATGCTTCTATTGCTGCAAATTCTTCAACTATCTATGTTATCACAAATTCCTCATCTAAGGATACCACTAGTATCACTAATATTGCAGGGTTGAAGGAATTGTATGTGACAGGCATTTACAAAAGCCTCAAAGGGCATCAGGCTCTTTGTGATGTGCTTAAAAAGCATATCCTCAATAGGAACCCTAGGAAATAGGGTATTGCCTTTGAGAGGAAACTCAATGCTGATGGGACCTATTGGAAACCTGAGCATTATCCCAAAACCTCATGGGTTGCTGCAAAAGGACCTCCCGTAGATCCATCCACTTTACCTGGCTTTACATGTGAATCTTCATATTCTTCTGATGAGTCATTTGACTCCAATTATAAACTGTTCAAAAATCAGAATGGTGAAGTATTTGCTAGATATGTTGGAACTAACTGCAAGAACAGTCCCCCTATGAAGAAAATATGGGTTCCCAAAAGGTGCCTTGAAAGTCTTCAGGTGAATGTCATCATGACACCACCTAAGAAGAATAGGAACCCCTGATCAAATTCTTCATATGGATCTAAGTCCTCATATGGACCAAATTCCTCGCGTGGATCAAATTACTCATATGGATCCAGATCCTCATATGAACATCATAGTGCTAACACTTCTGCTTTGCAGGGAAAGCCTAAGGGCTATGAATATGTGCATTATTCTTCAAACCATTATGTTCATAAGTCCTCGAAGAATTTCTCTGCTTATTCATATGCTTACTCTAACCCCTCTTCTGTGAGACGAAGTGGACTGGCTTCTATGCCACCTTTCTCTTATGGAGCTCGCAAAATGATGAACTCTTGGCCACCCCTCCAGATGTGGGTGGTGAAGAAAAAGAACTAATCTCTTATGCAGGGTCAGGTCTACAGACGAACTTAAACGTCCGAAGAATTTGCTGGAGACCTGAATATGCTTGAAAGGACGCAAGATAATCATGAAGAAATGAATATTCATTTCTCATATCCTCATACTGCTATATCTATTGTATTGCTTGATGAAATTCAATCTGATGAGTTTGGTGTCATATTCTTCTCCGATGAAGCATATGAGTTCGTAAGATGCACTAATTCATCTGCAGGATGATCAACCCAAAGCTACTGAGTGGGTCCTCGACAGTGGATGTACAAATCACATGATCGGTGACATGAACCTATTGATGGACACTGCTTTATCCCCATCGCATCTGAAGCATATCACCTACGCTGACAAAGGCAAAAGCAGGGTATTGTGTCTAGGTAGGTTTGCAATCTCAAAGGATCGACACATGGACAAAGTCATGGTTGTCGAGTCCTTAGGATTCAACCTCATGTCTGTCTCAATGCTTTGTGATCTTGATATGGTTGTTGTCTTTGGCAAGTATCATTGTGTTGTGATCATGGAAGCTGAAAATTCCAAAGTCTTCGAAGGCTTTAGGAGAGGAGATTTGTATATTGTTGATTTCTCTACAGGACCACAACCTGCCACGTGTCTACTGGCAAAAGCTTCAGAAGACTGGTTATGGCATCGACAACTAGGTCATGCTGGCATGAGGAACTTGCACACACTCACGAAGAAGAAGCATGTCATTGGCATCGAGGGTGTCAAATTCCTCAAGGACCATCTGTGTGGAGCTTGTGAAGCTGGAAAGATGACCAAGTCCAAGCATCCCTCAAAGACTATCATGACTACCACTCGTCCATTTGAATTGCTTCACATGGATCTCTTCGGCCCTACTCATTATGCCACATTCACTAATGATGCATCTTTATATGGCTTTGTTATTGTTGATGACTATTCTCGTTACACATGGGTGCATATCATCACTTACAAAACTGAAGTGTAGGAAGTCTTCAAACAATTTTCCTCGAGGGCTTCAAAAAACTTTGATGTGAAGATCAAGCACATTAGAAGTGACAATGGGACCAAGTTCAAGAATACTGGTCTTGATGACTATCTTGATGAACTTGGTATTACTCACGAATTATCTGCTCCTTATACTCCTCAGCAGAATGGCGTCGTGGAGCGCAAGAACATGACTCTTGTTGAGATGGCTCGCACTATGCTTGATGAATACAAGACGCCTCCTTGCTTCTGGCCTGAGGCAATTGATACTGCGTGCCACATCATCAACAGGGTATATCTTCACAAATTCTTCAAAAATACCTCATATGACCTCCTCACTGACAAGAAACCAAATGTGAGTTATTTCAAAGTCTTTGGTGCTAAATGTTGGGTTAGAGATCCTCATCACAATTCTAAATTTGCACCGAAAGCACATGAAGGTTTTATGCATGGTTATGGAAAGGACTCACACACCTACAGAGTCTTCAATATCGTACACCGCAAGGTTGTTGAAACTGTAGATGTGTCGTTTGATGAAACTAGTGGCTTGCAAAGAGTGCACCTACCTCATGTGCTAGATGAAATGTCACCTGAGGAATCCATTAAGTTCAAGGCTATTGAGGATGTCATACCTACCAAAGAATATGCTGAAGAAGTCATTCCAGAACGTGAAGAACATCATGCTGGTGCACCTGAGGAAAATGGCTCTGAAGAAAATGTTGAGCCCACTCAACGTCATCAACCCGCTCATGCTCGCGTTGCAAATGAAGTGCAGATTGAGAAAATCATCGACGACATCAAAGCAGCAGGTCCTCTCACATTCTCAAGGGCTTCTCATTTGTCTAACTTTTGTGGACACTTTGCTTTTGTCTCTATCACACAGCCCACCAAAGTAGATGAGGCATTTCTGGAGCCTGAGTGGATTCAAATGATGCAAGAGGAATTACATCAATTCGAGCTCAACAATGTGTGGGAACTTGTCAAGCGTCCAGACGCACGCAAGCACAATATCATCGGTATCAAATGTATCTACCGCAACAAGCAAGATGAAAATGGCCTTGTCCTGAGGAATAAAGCTCATCTTGTAGCTAAAGGCTACACACAGGTTGAAGGAATTGATTTCGATGAAACTTTTGCACCTGTTTCTAGACTTGACGCTATTTGCATATTGCTTGCTTATGCTAACCATCATAATATCATCTTATATCAAATGGATGTGAAAAGTTGAAAGCACAAGTGCTCCCTGGGTGATTTTGGTAATCAATGTCAAAATATCTCTTGTTGGACTAATGTTTTCATCTAGTATGTTTTAGATAAGTTCAACAATGGAGTGGCATGGACTAGAGGTTGTGGAACCCCTTCAAGATGATGAGGACAAATGATTGGATCAAGCTCAAAGCTCTGGACTCTACAGTTTCTATTTTAGTGATCCAAGATCACATTGAGTCCATAGGAAAGCGAATACTATTAAAAGGGGACGAGGTGTTGCTTAATGGCTTGCTTGCTCAAAGTGCTTAGTGATATGCTCCAAAGCCCTCAACCACTTTCTCACATCCACATTTGTCTCAAACCAAAAGACAAACTCGGCCCTACCGAAACTTTCTATCTGGCGCCATCGAGTTCTCTTGACATAGCCACTGCCAGAAACCCTAACCAATTCGGTTTTACCGATGGGATCTCGGTCTCACCGAGATGGGCTTGCAAACTCTCTGTTGCCTATTACAATAATTTCGATCCCACCGAAATATGCAATCGGACTCACCGAGTTTGCTTGGCCAACTCTCTGTTTCACTTATTACCCAAATCGGTCCCACCGAGTTTGTGTAATCGGTCAAACCAAGATGAGGCTTTACCCTAACCCTAGCACATCGGTCCACCGAGTTGATCATGTCGGTCCCACCGAAATGCCTAACGGTCACATTATGAACTGAATCGGTCCGACCGAGTTTTCTGATTCGGTCCCACCGAGTTTGGTAAATTGTGTGTAACGGTTAGATTTTGTGTGGAGACTATATATACCCCTCCACCCACTCTTCATTCGTGAAGAGAGCCATCATAACATGCCTACACTTACATCATACATTTTCTGAGAGAGAACCACCTACACTTGTGTTGAGGTCAAGATATTCCATTCCAACCACATAAATCTTGATCTCTATCCCTCCCCAAGTTGCTTTCCACTCAAATCATCTTTCCACCAAATCCAATCCTATGAGAGAGAGTTGAGTGTTGGGGAGACTATCATTTGAAGCACAGAGCAAGGAGTTCATCATCAACACACCGGCTATTAACTTTTGGAGAGTGGTGTCTCCTAGATTGGTTAGGTGTCACTTGGGAGCCTCCGTCAAGATTGTGGAGTTGAACCAAGGAGTTTGTATGGGCAAGGAGATCGCCTACTTCATGAAGATCTACCCTAGTGAGGCAAGTCCTTTGTGGGCGATGACCATGGTGGGATAGACAAGGTTGCTTCTTTGTGGACCCTTCGTGGCTGGAGCCCTCTGTGGACTTGCGCAACCGTTACCCTTCGTGGGTTGAAGTCTCCATCAACATGGATGTACGATAGCACCACCTATCGGAACCACGCCAAAAATCTCCTTGTCTCCAATTGCGTTTGCAAACTCCAATCCCATCCCTTTACATTCTTGCAAAGTTACATGCTTTACTTTCCGCTGCCCATATACTCTTGTCATGCTTGCTTGATATGTATTGTGAATGTTTAAACATGTGCTAATACTCTACCTCAACCTGAAAAAGATAAAAACTGCCACTTTTCTTTGCTAAGTGTCTATTCCCCCCGCCCTCTAGACACCTCTTCTCGATCCCTTTCAATTGGTATCAGAGTTTTGGTCTCCATTGCTTTGGTTTAATCACCATTGGAGGAAGATGGATGAGTCTACGTTGGGGAGTCTTAGACGCAGAGTGCCTATTCTTGATGGAGAGTACTTTCACGAGTGGAAAATTGAGATGCTTGAGATTTTCAATGAATATCATTTGAGCAAGTACATTACTAGCCCTTGTGCACCTCATGTTGATCCTTTGCATCCTACCCTTGATGAGTACATTGACATGATCCGTAATCTTAGAACTGTCAATTTAATCACTAGAGGTTTGCCTAGAAACCTGCTTGCTAGCTTGCCTGCTCTTGATTGTGCCTACACCATATGGAGATTCCTTGAGGAACGATTTCCAAACTATTCCTTGAAATCTTAGAAGAGATTCTTCATAAGTCTATTGTCTTGAGTAAGATAAGTTCCAATGATGCCAAATTTGGTGATGGTCTATCTGAGCTTACTAATCTTACGAGCGCCAAAGGAGATGTTGGAATCATTAGCAATATCATCTTCGGAGCCATTAGAATTCATAAAGATGACTATTGTGATGATCATTTATCTAATGAATTGCCCTCTCCAGGATTGATCCGTCATAAGACGACGTTGAACATGGATACTACGATGAGGATGATGATAGTGACTATGATCTTGATGATGCAATGAGACACTTTGGTCTTATGGTGAATCTTCGCGGCTACATGGCTGGAGGAAAGGAATGGGTTCTTGATAGTGGGTGTATGCTACCTCTCGAGCACTGCGTTGGTTTTCCCTTGAAGAGGAAAGGGTGATGCAGCAAAGTAGCGTAAGTATTTCCCTCAGTTTTTGAGAACCAAGGTATCAATCCAGTAGGAGGCCACGCTCAAGTCCCTTGCACCTACACAAAAAAAATAAGAACCTTGCAACCAACATGATAAAGGGGTTGTCAATCCCTTCATGACCACTTGCAAAAGTGAGATCTAATAGAGAAGATAAGATAATATTTTTGGTATTTTTATGATAAAGACTAAAAGTAAAGAAAGCAAAATAAACAGTGCAAGAAATAGCTTGTTGACGGGAGATTAATATGATGGAAAATAGACCCGGGGGCCATAGGTTTCACTAGTGGCTTCTCTCAAGATAGCATAAGTATTACGGTGGGTAAACAAATTACTGTTGAGCAATTGATAGAATTGAGCATAGTTAGGAGAATATCTAGGTATGAGCATTTATATAGGCATCACGTCCATGACAAGTAGACCAACTCCTGCCTGCATCTACTACTATTACTCCACACATCGACCGCTATCTAGCATGCATCTAGAGTATTAAGTTCATAAGAATGGAGTAACGCTTTAAGCAAGATGACATGATGTAGAGGGATAAACTCATGCAATATGATATAAACCCCATCTTTTTATCCTCGATGGCAACAATACAATACAATACAATACAATACGTGTCGTTTCCCATTCTGTCACTGGGATCGAGCACCGCAAGATTAAACCCAAAGCTAAGCACTTCTCCCATTGCAAGAAAGATCAATCTAGTAGGCCAAACCAAACTGATAATTCGAAGAGAGTTGCAAAGATAACCAATCATACATAAAATAATTCAGAGAAGATTCAAATATTGTTCATAGATAATCTTGATCATAAACCCAAAATTCATTGGATCTCGACAAACACACCGCAAAAGAAGATTAGATTGAATAGATCTCCAAGAGAATCGAGGAGAACTTTGTATTGAGATCCAAAGAGAGAGAAGAAGCCATATAGCTAATAACTATGGACCCGAAGGTCTGAGGTAAACTACTCACACATCATCGGAGTGGCTATGGTGTTGATGTAGAAGCCCTCCATGATCAATGCCCCCTCCGACGGAGCACCGGAAAAGGCCCCAAGATGGGATCTCACGGATACAGAAGGTTGCAGTGGTGGAATTAGGTTTTTGTGGTGCTCCTCGATGGTTTGGGGGTACGTAGGTATATATAGGAGGAAGAAGTAGGTCGGTGGAGCCAGGAGGGGCCCACAAGGGTGGAGGGTGCGCCAGGGGGTATGCGCGCCCCCTGCCTCGTGGCCTCCTCGTTGATTCCCTGACGTCCACTCCAAGTCCTCTGGATCACGTTTGTTCCAAAAATAATGCTCCCGAATGTTTCATTCCGTTTGGACTCCGTTTGATATTCTTTTTCTGCGAAACACTGAAATAGGCAAAAAAAACAGCAATTTGGGCTGGGCCTCCGGTTAATAGATTAGTCCCAAAAATAATATAAAAGTGTATAAATAAGCCCATTAAACATCCAAAACAGAATATATAACAGCATGGAACAATCAAAAATTATAGATACATTGGAGACGTATCAAGCATCCCCAAGCTTAATTCCTGCTCGTCCTCGAGTAGGTAAATGACAAAAACAGAATTTTTGATGTGGAATGCTTCTTAGCATTATTTTTAATGTAATTCTTTTTATTGTGGCATGAATATTTAGATCCAAAAGATTCAAGATAAAAGTTTAATGTTGACATAAAAACAATAATACTTCAAACATGCTAACCAAGCAATTATGTCTTATCAAAATAACATAGGCAAAGAAAGCTTATCCCTACAAAATCATATAGTTAGGCTATGTTTCAATTTCGCCACACAAAACGTTCTCATCATGCATAACCCCAATGACAAGCCGAGCAATTGGTTCATACTTTTTAACGCGCTTCAACCTTTTCAACCCTTACGCAATACATGAGCGCAAGCCATGGATATAGCACTATGGGTGGAATAAAGTATAATGATGGGGGTTATGAGAAGACAAAAAGGTAGAAAGTCTCACGTTAACGCGGCTAATCAATAGGCTATGGAGAAGCCCATCAATTGATGTCAATGAGAGGAGTAGGGATTGCCATGCAATGGATGCACTAGAGCTATAAATGTATGAAAGCTCAACAAAAGAAACCAAGTGGGTGTGCATCCAACTTGCTTGCTCACGAATACCTAGGGCATTTTGATGAATCCCATCATTGGAATATACAAGCCAAGTTCTATAATGAAAAATTCCCACTAGTATATGAAAGTGACAACATAGGAGACTCTCTATCATGAAGATCACGGTGCTACTTTGAAGCGCAAGTGTGGAAAAAGGATAGTAACATTGTCCCTTCTCTCTTTTTCTCTCATTTTTTTCTTTTTTTTCTTAGGCCTTCTCTTTTTTTCTTTGGCCTCTTTTTTTATTTAGTTTGGAATCTCATCCCGACTTGTGGGGGGGGGGGTCATAGTCTCCATCATCCTTTCCTCACATGGGACAATGCTCTAATAATGATGATCATCACACTTTTATTACTTACAACTCAAGAATTACAACTCAATACTTAGAACAAAATATGACTCTATGTGAATGCCTCCAACGGTGTACCGAGATATGCAATGAATCAAGAGTGACATGTATGAAAAATTATGAATGGTGGCTTTGCCACAAATACGATGTCAACTACATGATTATGCAAAGCAATATGAAAATGATGGAGCGTGTCATAATAAACGAAACGGTGGAAAGTTGCATGTCAATATATCTTAGAATGGCTATGGAAATGCCATGATAGGTAGGTATGGTGGCTGTTTTGAGGAAGATATAAGGAGTTTTATGTGTGATAGAGCGTATCATATCACGGGTTTGGATGCACCGGTGAAGTTTGCACCAACTCTCAAGGCGAGAAAGGACAATGCACGGTACCGTAGAGGCTAGAAAATTGTGGAAGGTTGAGAGTGCGTATAATCCATGGACTCACATTAGTCATAAAGAACTCATATACTTATTGCAAAAGTTTATTAGCCCTCGAAGCAAAGTACTACTACGCATGCCCCTAGAGGGATAGATTGGTAGGAAAAGACCATCGCTCGTCCCCGACTGCCACTCATAAGGAAAGCAATAAAAGAACACCTTATGTGTCAAAATTGTCACACAACTTTTACCATACGTGCATGCTATGGGACTTGCCAACCTTAACACAATTATTTCTCAATTTCACAATTACTCAACTAGAACACTATAATATTACCACTTTTATATCTCAAAACACTTATCAAGTATCAAACTTCTCATGATATTCAATGAACTCAATATGGAAGTTTTTATTATGCTCATCTTAGATGCCTATCACCTTCGGATTAATTTCACAATTAAAGCAAATTACCATAATGGTTAAGACTCTCAGAATAATATAAGTGAAGCATGAGAGATCAATAATTTCTATAAAATAAAACCACCACCGTGCTCTAAAAGATATAAGTGAAGCACTAGAGCAAAAACTATATAGCTCAAAAGATATAAGTGAAGCACATATAGTATTCTAACAAATTCCAAATCATGTGTGTCTCTATCAAAAGGTATGTAAAGCGAGGATGATTGTGATAAACTAAAAATCAAAGACTCAAATCATACAAGACGCTCCAAGCAAAACACATATCATGTGGTGAATAAAAATATAGTCCCAAGTAAAGTTACCGATAGACGAAGACGAAAGAGGGGATGCCTTCCGGGGCATCCCCAAGCTTAAGGTTTTGGTTGTCCTTGTATTTTACCTTGGGGTGCCTTGTACATCCCCAAGCTTAGGATCTTGCCAATCCTTGTTCCATAATCCATCAAATCTTTACCCAAAACTTGAAAACTTCACAACACAAAACTTAAAAGAAAATCTCGTGAGTTCCGTTAGTAAAAGAAAACAAACCACCACTTGAAGGTACTGTAATGAACTCATTCTTTATTTATATTTCTGTTAAACCTACTGTATTCCAACTTTTCTATGGTTCATAAACTCTATTACTAGCCATAGATTCATCAAAATAAGCAAACAACACACCAAAAACAGGTTCTGTCAAAAACAGAACAGTCTATAGTAATCTGTAGGTTTCGAATACTTCTGGAACCCCAAAAATTCTAAAATAAATTTCTGGACGTGAGGAATTTATCTATTAATCATATGCAAAAAGAATTAACTAAATAGCACTCTCCAATATAAAATGGCAGCAATTCTCGCGAGATTGCAAAGACTTTCCCCAAGTCTTCCCAAAGGTTCTACTTGGCACAAACACTAATTAAAAGCATAAAAACATATCTAAACAGAGTCTAGATGAATTATTTATTACTAAACAGAAAGGAAAAATATTGGGTTGTCTCCCAACAAGCTATTTTCTTTAAAGCCTTATAGCTAGGCATAAGATTTCAACGATGCTCACATGAAAGACAAGAATTGAAGCACAAAGAGAGCATCATAAAACACGCGACGAACACATCTAAGTCTAACATACTTCCTATTCATAGGCATCTTATAGGCAAACAAATTATCAAGGCAAGAAAAAACTAGCATATGCAATGAAGCGGAAAGAAACAATAGCAATCTCAACATAACGAGAGGTAATTTAGTAACATGAAAATTTCTACCACCATATTTTCCTCTCTCATAATAATTACATGTAAGATCATAATCAAATTCAACAATATAGCTATCACAAAACATATTCTTAATACGATCCACATGTATGCAAAGTTGACACTCTTTCAAAATAGTGGGATTAACATTAACTAAAGTCATGACCTCTCCAAACCCACTTTTATTAATATTGCAAACACCATTATCAATCTCATATTTATCATGGGGCTTAAATAAATTTTCAAGTTCATAAGAAGAATCACCCCAATCATGATCATTGCAACAAATAGTAGTCAGAGCAAAACTAGCATCCCCAAGCTTAAGGTTTTGCATATCATTAACACAATTGTCATTAAGAGAATTTATGATAACATCATTGCAATCATGCTTTTCATCGAAGGAACTATCAAGTATGGGAGCAATAGTAACGATCTCATGTTTAACATAAGTAACTATAGCAAATCCATCTTCATAAATATTGGCATCATGGCCACAAGAATAGCAAGCATCATGTTCATCAAGGTATATTTCAATCAAATCATCGGAATCATAATTATCTATATATTCATGCATATAATTATTTTCTTCCGAAGCTGTGGTCATTCTTTCAACAAATTCTTTGACATAGACATTATGAGCATAGTTTTCATGGAAGTATTTAAGTATGTCAAGATTTTCAGATTCGTAGAGAGTAATATCATACTTTTCAATCAAAGAAGCAACTTCATAAGCACCCTTAAAAGCAACAAATTCTTCAATTTGTTCGATATCATAGTAACTATAAACACCCTTTGCATAAGAAGATAAGATTTCATTATCATTAAACTCACATAGGTAGGGGAGGTGTTTTTTAGGGTTCTTAGAGCAACAAGTCAGATCACAAATTTCACAAAGATTCCAAGAATAACATAGCAATCTGTTTATTTGATCCCATAAGAGTATCCTTTTTCAGACAAACGGTGATGCACGAAATGATCAGGCTTGAGGGAGTCCTGGATTAGGGGCTATCCGGACAGCCGGATTATATCCTTTGGCCGGACTGTTGGACTATGAAGATACAAGATTGAAGACTTCGTCCCGTGTTCGGATGGGACTCTACTTGGCGTGGAAGGCAAGCTAGGCAATACAGATATGTATATCTCCTCCTTTGTAACCGACCTTGTGTAACCCTAGCCCCCTCCAGTGTCTATATAAACCGGAGGGTTTTAGTCCGTAGGAAAACATACAATCATACCATAGGCTAGCTTCTAGGGTTTAGCCTCTCTGATCTCATGGTAGATCAACTCTTGTACTACACATATTATCAAGAATAATCAAGCAGGACGTAGGGTTTTACCTCCATCAAGTGGGCCCGAACCTGGGTAAAACATCGTGTCCCCTGCCTCCTGTTACCATCCGCCTTAGACGCACAGTTCGGGACCCCCTACCTGAGATCCGCCGGTTTTGACACCGACATTGGTGCTTTCACTGAGAGTTCCTCTGTGTCGTCGTCATTAGGCTTGATGGTTCCTTCGATCATCGATAGCGATGCAGTCTAGGGTGAGACTTTTCTCCCTAGACAGATCTTTGTATTCGGCGGCTTCGCACTGCGGGCCAACTCGCTTGGCCATCTGGAGCAGATCGAGAGTTACGCCCCTAGCCGTCAGGTCAAGTTTGGTAGCTTAAACTACACGGCCGACATCCGCGGAGACTTGATCTTCGACGGATTCGAGCCCCTACCGAGTGCGCTGCATGGTCACAATGAGCATGATTTAGGTCTACCATCGGACAGTGTTCAGGAGACCGCACCGGCGACCGCTCCGACCCTCAATTCGGAGCCAATTACGCCATCCATGGAAGGGTGGATAGACCCCGCCACGGAGGCCGTATTCTCAGCAGTGATCGAGCCGAATATCAACCTTACCCTTCACGGGAGCCGTGACGCCGAACTGCCGGATTCTTCCCCGGCCACGGACTCCGAACCGCCTGCGCCCGTGCCTATCGAATCCTACTGGGCGCCGATCATGGAGTTCACCTCCATGGATATCTTTCAGCACTCGCCCTTCGGCAACATACTGAACTCATTAAGGTCTATCTCCCTGTCAGGAGAGTCCTGGCCGAACTATGTTTGACAGGATTGGGATGCGGATGACGAAGAAATTCGTCGCCCACCCACCACCCACTTAGTAGCCACTGTCGACAATTTGACTGACATGCTCGACTTCGACTCCGAAGACATCGATGGTATGGACGACGATGCGGGAGACAAAGAGGAACCACTGCCCACAGGGCACTGGACAGCCACCTCATCATATGATATATACATGGTGGACACACCCAAAGAAGGCAATGGCGACGAGACAACGGAGGATGACCCCTCCAAGAAACAACCCAAGCGCCGACGTCAGTGGAGCCGCTCTAAGTCTCGCCAAAGAAAAAGCGGTGACAACGGCACAGGAGATAATAGCACTTCGGACAGTGCCGAAGACAACAACAATCCCCTCCAGCAAGATTTATAGCAGGAGGATGGAGAAGCTAGCCCTCCCGAGAGAGTGGCAGATGGAGAGGCGGATGATGATAATTACATGCCTCCCTCCGAAGACGAGGAAATCCTCGATGATGACGAATTTGTCGTGCCTGAGGATCCCGTCGAGCAAGAGCGCTTCAAGCGCCGGCTTATAGCCACGGCAAATAGCCTTAAGAAAAAGCAGTAGCAGCTTCAAGCTGATCAAGATTTGCTAGCTGACAGATGGACTGATGTCCTTGCGGCCGAGGAATATGAACTCGAACGCCCCTCCAAGAGTTACCCAAAGCGCAGGTTGCTAACCCCACTACAGGAGGAAGCATTAAAACCTACATCTCCAGCATATGATGCGGCTGATCGGCCACCACGTGGCCGCGACAGAGAGGCATTTCAGCCAAAAGCTCAGCCCGCACCCCGACGCCACTCAAATAAAAATGTCAAGGCATGGGGAAACACGCTAGACTTGCGAGACGTATTGGAGGACAAAGCAAAATAGGCAAGATCGATCTACTGATCACGAGGGTGCGCCACCACGCGGGACGATAACCGTCACGCCGGATACAGTAAAAGTAAATTCGGTCGGGCTGAATATAGCAGACAAGACTCATTTGAGCTGCGTCGCGACATAGCCCAGTACAGAGGCGCCGCACACCCCCTATGCTTCACAGACGAAGTAATGGATCACCAAATCCCAGATGGTTTCAAACCCGTAAATATAGAATCAAACGACAACACAACAGATCCTGCGGTATGGATCGAGGACTTCCTCCTACACATCCACATGGCCCGCGATGACGATCTACACGCCATCAAATACCCCCCACTCAAACTCAAAGGACCAACTTGGCATCGGCTCAACAACCTGCCAGCAGAATCCGTTGGCCGTTGGGAAGATCTGGAAGCCGCATTCCTTGACAACTTCCAGGGCACTTATGTGCGACCACCAGATGCCGATGACTTGAGCCATATAATTCAGCAGCTAGAAGAATCGGCTAGGCAATTCTGGACATGGTTCCTGATAAAGAAAAATCAAATTGTTGACTGTCTGGATGCAGAGGCCCTAGCAGCTTTCAAGCACAACATCCGTGACGAGTGGCTCGCCCAGCACCTTGGTCAGGAAAAGCCAAAATCCATGGCAGCCCTCATGACACTTATGACCCGCTTTTGCGCGGGAGAAGACAGCTGGCTGGCTCGCAACAATAACATATCAAAGAACCACAGTACTTCAGATACCAAGGATAGCAATGGCCGGTCACGTTGCAACAAACATAAGCATTGCGTCAATAGCGACAATACCGAGGATACGACAGTAAATGCCGGATTCAGAGGCTCTAAACCTGGTCAGCAGAAAAAGCCATTCAAAAGAAGCACTCCGGGCCCATCCAGTTTGGACCGTATACTCGATCGCTCGTGCCAAATACATGGCACCCCCGACAAGCCGGCCAACCACACCAACAGGGAATGTTGGGTGTTCAAGCATGCCGGCAAGTTAAGCGTCGAAGACAAAGATAAGGGGCTACATAACGATGACGAGGAGGAGCCCCGGAAGCCGAACTCCGGAGGGCAGAAGAGGTTCCCCCCACAAGTGCGGACGGTGAACATGATATGCGCAACCCACATCCCCAAGAGGGAGCGGAAGCGTGCGTTAAGGGATGTATACGCATTGGAGGCAGTCGCCCCAAAGTTCAACCCATGGACCTCCTGTCCGATCACCTTTGATCGCAGGAACCATCCCACTAGTATCCGTCATGGCAGATTCGCCGCACTTGTACTAGACCCGATCATCAACGGATTTCACCTCACTCGAGTCCTTATGGACGGCGGCAGCAGCCTGAACCTGCGTTATCAGGACACAGTGTGCAAAATGGGTATAGACCCCTCAAGGATCAAACCCACAAAAACGACCTTTAAAGGCGTCATACCAGGTGTAGAGGCCCATTACACAGGCTAAGTCATACTGGAAGTGGTCTTCGAATCCCCGGATAACTTCCGAAGCGAGGAGTTAATCTTCGATATAGTCCCGTTTCGCAGCGGCTATCATGCACTGCTCGGGCGAATCGCATTTGCGAGATTCAACGTGGTACCGCACTATAGCATATCTCAAGCTCAAGATGCCAGGACCTCGAGGGGTCATCACACTCAATGGAAACACAGAGCGCTCTCTCCTCACGGAGGAGCACACTGCGGCCCTCGCAGTAGAAGCGCAAAGCAGCCTCTTAAGGCAATCCACCAGTTCGGCGATTAAAGAGCCGGACACCTTCAAGTGCGCCCAGAGTAATCGGCAACAAGACCGCCTGGCACGTTCCGAGCTTGCATAGCAATGCGCCCCCCACCCCAGTCCCAGCCAAATGGCGAAATCCGTGCCACACATACATAATTACGCATTGGAAATACCATGGGCATAGGTGGGGAGGGGGGCACGACTACAACACGCCCCAAGACGCGGCTCAACCGCACTAGGGGCTTCCTGCTTTGTTACTTTTCTCTCTTTCAGGACTTTAATCTCTGGAAACCCTATCCAGCAATATGATTGCCGGACACACGATGCTACAACCAAGGAGGCAAAAATCCACGTCACACCACGGAACTCCCAGGTGGTCTGTGATAATGAGTGAAATACCTGCTTTAAATACCATTCCTCAGCTTGCCCTTGGAGGGGACATGCCCAATAGTCCTACTTTTTGCTTATCGCACTACTTATATCATTCTACTTTGACGCACCTTTTTGAATAAACAATGCATAGCGCTAGACTATTACCGCATTCTCTATTCTTCTTTATATGTGTGTGTGTGTGTGTGTGTGTGTGTGTTCATTCATGACATTCAGCACCCGTACACTCTGGTACGGCCAATACGCCAGGGGCTTAAGCATACCCCATAATACGGCGTGACAAGTCCGAACACTTTTGACAGTGCGACACCCCGAACTTATAGCATTATATGCATCAGCTCCGAATCATGTCTTGGGTCAATAGTTGGGTTTGCCCGGCTCCCACATTTTGATACCTTATTATAACACCCTCGATGCGACTATATCTCCCACGTGTCGAGGCACGACTTAGAGGCATAATCGCATTGAAGGCATATGTCGCAAGTTAGGCAATCTTCACAACATCCCATGTAATATAAATAATAAAGGGGAGATAACATAGTTGGCTTACACTTGCCACGTCAATCAAGTACATAAATAACATTACATCATCCAAACACTCATGGCCTGACTACGGCGCCAAAATAAAAGAGAACCCAACATGCGACACGGTCCCGATCACCCCCAACTGGGCACCACTACTGATCATCAGGAAAGGAAACATAGTAACATTGAGAGTCTTCGTCGAACTCCCAATTGAGATCAAGCGCGTCTCCTGGAGTGGAATCATCAGGCCCTGCATCTGGTGTAATAGTAATCTGTGAGCCACAGGGACTCAGCAATCTCGCACCCTCGCGATCAAGACTATTTAAGCTTAAAGGTATGGCAAGGTAAATATATGTGGAGATGCAGCAAGCGACTAGAAAATATGGTGGCTAACTTATTCGCAAAATAGAGCGAGAAGAGGAGGCAAAGCGCGAGCGAGAAACTAGAGAGCAACCTGCGCAAACATTACTCCAACACCGTGTCCACTTCCCAAACTCCGCCGAGAAGAGGCCATCAAGGTAACACACTCAGTTGATTCATTTTAATTAAGTTAAGGTTCAAGTTATCTACAACCGGACATTAACAAATTCCCATCTGCCCATAACCGCGGGCACGGCTTTCGAAAGTTCAAATCCCTGCAGGGGAGTCCCAACTTAGCCCATGACAAGCTCTCACGGTCAACGAAGGAATAGACCTCCTCCCAAGACGTTCCGATCAGACTCGGTATCTCGGTTCTTCAAGACAACTCCGACAATGGTAAAACAAGTCCAACAACACCACCCGCTGTGCCGACAAATCCCGATAGGAGCTGCACATATCTCGTTCTCAGGTCACACCGATAAGCTAAGCGTACGGAAGCCAACGTAACCCAAGTTACCAAGGGACGGCCCCGCACGGTGCTCTAGGTTGGACCAACACTCAGAGGAGCACTGGCCCGGGGGTTTAAAATAAGATGACCCTTGAGTCCGTGAAACCCAAGGGAAAAGGCTAGGTGGCAAATGGTAAAACCAAGGTTGGGAATTGCTGGAAGAGTTTTATTCAAGGCGGACTGTCAAGGGGTTCCCATTATAACCCAACCGCGTAAGGAACGCAAAATCCGGGAACATAACACCGATATGACGGAAACTAGGGCGGCAAGAGTGGAACAAAACACTAGGCGAGAGGCCGAGCCTTCCACCCTTTACCAAGTATATAGATGCATTAAGATAACAAGATAATATAATGATATCCCAACAAGTAAATAAATGTTCCAACAAGGAACAACCTCCATTCTTCACCTGCAACAAGCAACGCTATAAGAGGGGCTGAGCAAAGCGGTAACATAGCCAATCAACGGTTTGCTAGGACAATGGTGGGTTAGAGGTTTGACATGGCAATTTGGGAGGCTTGAAAACAAGTGGTAGGCATCGTAGCATTGGCATAGCAAAAGAGCGAGCAATCTAGCATAGCAAAGATAGTAGTGATTTCGAGGATATGATCATCTTGCCTGCACAGTTGTCAGAGTTGACTGGATCCTCGAAAGCAAACTCGTTAGCGAACTCGTCTCCCGGATCTACCCAAGACAAGACAAACAAGCAACAAGGACACAATCAACCACGTGCAAGGATCAAACAAGATGATGCAAAGATGATATGCTATGCGGGATGCGATGCGGGATGCATATGCAAGATGTGACAGGGAAAGCATAAACCTGGCCTCAACTTGGAAATCCAAGTGTGCCACTGGAAGGATGAGATGAAATCGCTTGAAAACGATATAAAGAACGCCAGAATCGGAGTTACGATTTGGAAATGGCAAGCGATTCAAAAATGGCACCGGTCTGCGATTTACAGCAAGTAGCCATCTAAATGCAACGAGATGAACATGCTACAGCACCCAAACATGACAACAAAGTACATGGCAGGGATGCATACAAGATGCTTAACAAAAGTCTAGCACTGAGCTACGGCCAATTCATCCATTAACAGGTTCAAACAAGCATGGCAAAAATGCATATGACAAACAGATCTCAAACTTAGTGAAATTAACACTTGTCTGGAATTTCAGATCAGGTAGCACTCTTCGGAGCAACAAAACTACATGCTACAGGACCTGAACATGGCAAAGTAAAGCATGTCAAGGAGCTACTCAAAGAGCTTAACAAAAGTCCCTTAGTGACCTTAAGCCAAAAGGGATCAGAAAATACAATTGCAAGCATGTGAACATAGCAAAAACATAATCAGTTTTCAGACTTAGTGAAAACTGGCACATGCTGAAACATAACTCAAGTAGGCATGTTTATGAGCTCGATGCACTCACTACGGTGCAAGTCATGATAAGCTAAGCATACACCCATCAAGAATACACAAAATTCAAGCTAGACATGGCAAGAACAATAACATAGCATGCACGGATCAACTACAACATCACCGGCAAAATTGCAAACAAGTTGACAATCTGCCCAGATTCACAAAGTAGCAAAAGTAGAGCTCGATTGTCTCAAGCTAGGGTGCTCCATAATTGCAAACAAAGACATGGATGGATAGAGCACTACAATATTAACAAAACATCCTTACTGATCATCCTCAAAAGAGGCACGAATCACTAGGAAACAATGTGAACATATGGCATCATGAGATAAACAGATCAAGGACTTGGTGGAATTGCTAAGTCCCTGAAAACAGAATTAACAAGTGCACCACTTTGCAAGCTCGTGCTAGTCACCACACACATCACAAAAATACATGGGTTGCACCTCTGGAAAGATGACAAAACCCTTAACAAAACATATGTAGAACTCATGGGCATATCATGCACACAATAATCATGGCAAAAATGACAAAAACCTAAATGGAGTAGCAGATCTGACAATTATCTCAAGTAGCCCTCTTCTAACAGCATTTCGGGCATCAAGATGAACTCAAATGAAAATGATGCAATGGAATGAAATGATGTACTCTTTGAGGTGAACATTTTGATATGCTATATGCATGAATCGGAGCTACGGATGCAAAGTTACGGGGCTACGAACATGAGCACTTGGATCTGGAATTTCGGGACTTGGAAGAAAAAAACACCTCCGAGATCTAGGGTTTACTATTCACGCACGCGAACCGAGGTCGGACCCGGCGAGGGCGGCGGCTGCTCCGGCGAGGAAGACGAAGACGGCGGCGGGGGCTCCCACGGCGCGGGGCGCCGGCGACCGAGGCGAGGCGCGGCGCGGCAGCCCGGTGGGTGCAGCGAGGCGGCGGGGCGGCGGCCCGACGAGCGGCGGATCGAAGAAGGAGGCGGCGGCGGCGCCGGACGGCGAGGCAAGGGGCGGCGTGGCGAGCGACGTCGGGGAGGAGAAAGGCGCGGGCGGCGCG
>NC_041390.1:161979032-161989494 GCF_002162155.2 Triticum dicoccoides | reverse complement strand
CGGGCGGCGCGCCTCCTCTGGGCCGCGGGGGCCGGCTGCGGGCCTCCCGGGCCGGAGCGGTGGGCGGCGGCGCAGGCCATGTGGCAAGCGGCGATTGGGCGGCGGTGGCGGCGCGGACGCGTCCGGTCCGGACGGACAATGTCCAGCCGGCGCGGAGGCGATATTTAGGGTTTCGGGGAGGGGGATCCGAGATTTGGAATGGGGGTTCTATTTATAGCCATAGAGGGAGCTAGGAGAGTCCAAATGAGGTGCGGTTTGCGGCCACGCGATCGTGATCGAATGCTCTAGATGATAGAGCAGGTTTAGGTGGGTTTTGGGCCAAATTGGAGGGGTGTTGGGCTGCAACACACACGAGGCCTTTTCGGTCCCTCGGTTAACCATTGGAGTATCAAACGAAGTTCAAATGGTACGAAACTTGAAAGGCGGTCTACCGGTAGTAATCCAAGGCCGCTTGGCAAGTCACGGTCCAATCCGGAAATGTTTAATCCCCACACACGAAAGAAAGCTAGAAATGACCACCGGAGGAGAACGAAGCGCCGGAATGCAAAACGGACAACGGGGAAAATGCTCGAATGCATGAGATGAACACGTATGCAAATGCAATGCACATGATGACATGATAAGAGATGCATGACAACGACAACAACACACGGAGACAAAAACCCGAACTCGAGAAAATACAATAACTTAAACCCGGAAACGGCAAGAGTTGGAGTACAAATTTGGAAAGTTATATCCGGGGTGTTACACTTACCTTCCGCTATATCGGCTAAGGTAGCACTGGGAGAAATACTGTGATTGTGCCCCGGTTCAGCTGGGCTAAGCACCTCAGTAGAGAAAGCTAAAACTGACTGCTATGATAAGGCGAGAGCTGGTCGCTGTTCGAGAGGTCTCGAGTCCCTAAAGACTTATGCCGCTTAGAGCGAGGAGTCGGCTTTGTCCGGCTTAAGGTGTGTATAGTGCCCCGAACTCGACCTTCTGAATACTAGGGGCTTCGCCAAAATTTAAAATTGTAGACTTCTATGGCTAAGTGAGAGTGATAAAGCATTATAGTCAGGTTGCCTTGTTCGTTGTGCTGAGCACCTCCCTCGAAGGACCCAACAATGGGAAAAAGAGTGCTCAAGTTTATCTCGAACACCCCAGCACGCGTGGCATGGGGGCAGAAGCCGACGACTGGCCATCTCTCAGATTTGATAAACAGCCGCACAGAAGGTAATATTTTAAATTCAAACAAGCGTTGCATAGCGCATATGAACAAGTTTTCATAATACGGGATCACCCGAGCAAGTTTATTCAAAAATTACATCATTCGCACACTCGTCGGCCACAAGACGGGCACCCTTCAGGACACCCTCATAATACATCTCAGGGTGGCGATGCTCCTTGCCCTGCGGCGGTCCCTCCTTCACCAGCTTCTCGGCGTCCATCTTGGCCCAGTGCACCTTCGCATGGGCAAAGGCCCGGCGTGCACCTTCGATGCAGACGGACCGCTTTATGGCCTCCAGCCGTGGGCAGGCATCCACAAGCCGCCTCACCAGGCTGAAGTAGCTATTGGGAAGGGAGTCGCCAGGCCACATCCAGACCATAAGGCCCCTCATGGCCTGTTCGGACGCCTTATGCAGCTCGACCAGTTACTTCAGCTGGTCTCTCATAGGCATCGGATGTTCGGTCCCAGTATACTGAGACCAGAACAGCTTCTCCGTCGAGCTTCCCTCCTCGGCCTGGTAATATTTCGCGACATCCGACACGCTGCGGGGCAAATCCGCGAATGCTCCTGGAGAGCTCCGGACTTGGGTAAGTAACAAGTAATTTACTTTCACATGCTTGCTTTGCATATTGAATGCCTTACCTGCCGCTATCTTCCTCATCGCCTCAATTTCCTGGAGGGCCTTTTGGGCTTCAGCCTTGGCATGCTTTGTGCTCTCGAGGGCCGCGGAAAGCTCAGACTCTCGCGTCTTTGAGTCAAGCTCCAAAGCCTCGTGCTTCTTCACGAGAGCCTGGAGCTCTTACTGCACCTCGCCCACCCGTGCCTCTTGTTTTTCCCGCTCGGTGCGCTCCTTGGCCGCTTTGTTTTCGGCCTCGGACAGCGCTTGCTTCAGGGTCGCCACTTTGGTTGTGGCCCCTGGCACATTGATGATGATCCTGTCAGTTCGCAACCACATTTTCTTTTTTATATAGACAAGGTATTACTTACCTTTGTTCTCCTCGAGCTGCCTCTTGGAAAGGCCGAGCTCCTTCTTGGACCGCTCGAAGTCCTGCTTCAGTGCGGTAACCTCCGCAGTCAGTGCGGCAGAGGTCAGCAGCGAAACCTGCATATGCATATAGACATACTTATATTAGTCTCCTGCAGATATTATTTGATCCTCTATTCGGCTTTTCTTTGTGATACCAAACAGAGCATCAGGGGATACTGTCTATGTGGTAATATTTTTCCTATATTTTAAATACTTACCTCAAATCTTGTTAGAAGGCTGGTACAGGCTTCAGTCAGTTCGCTCTTGGCGGACTGAACCTTCTTGATCACCGCACTCATAATAGTGCAGTGCTCTTCGTCGATGGAAGCGCTGTGAAGCGCTCCCAGCAGTTCATCCGGCGCCTCTGGATGGACAGAGGTCACCGGCATGGACGGCTTGCCCCTCTTGGAAGGGGGCCGCCTGCCCGAGTCCGGAACCACTAGAGGTTCCGACGCGGTGTCCGGCTGCGGGCCGAACTTGGAGCCCCTGGGAGCCTTGCTCCCTTTGCTCCTGGAGTCCGGAAGGTCGCCTTGAGGCGCCTCCGGGACTGTCTCACCTCGGCTCGGTGCCCCTTGAGACAATACCTCGGCATTGTCCGTAGGGCGAGGAGAGGAAGCGGATGGAAGCGGATCGCTATCCATATCCGACGAGTCCAAGGTACCGTCCGACGAAGATACGTCGATACGGGCTTGGGGCGGACTGCATGATCATATTTGACGTTAGGGGAAGCAGTGCAATAAAAGTATGCTATGAATTACTCTGGTATCCGAATACTTACGACTTCGCCAGGGGCTTGACCATGAGCAGCCACTCGTCTTCGCCGTCGGCGGCGGTGGTGGAACAGTCTGGAAGGAGAGTCCTTCCCTTCTTGGACCCTTCGGCCTCCCCGGTTGGGGCGACCTTCCTTTTCTTGTCTCCCCCGACTGGAGGGGGAGAGTCTTCGTCTTCCTTCTCCTCGTTTTCAAGGGAGGAGTGCGTCTCGGAGTTATCGGACGATGAGTCCGATACCACATGGCGCCGGGAACTCTTTCGGGTTCCCTTGGCCTTCTTATTAGTCTTCTCCGGCACCTCATAAGGAGCCGGGGTCCGCATCTCCGTTAGGAGAGCGTCCGCAGGGTCTTCGGGCAGAGGGACCGGATAGTTAATCTGCTCCGATGTCTCCACCCAGTCTTGTCAAAGGCATGGGAGCTCATACCCCGCACATGGTTAAGCTATGGGAAATAAATACCCTACCAGATGTACAGAACTTACCGGATTCGCTGGACGCTTCGCGCTTAGCCCGTGGTCCTCGATAAGAGAAGGAGGGACCTCGGCGCCCTTGAACAGCACCTTCCAGACATCCGTATGCATCGTGTCGAAGATCCCGCGTAGAGTCTGGTGCTGGGCCGGGTCGAACTCCCATAAGTTGGAAGCCCGTTGTTGACATGGGAGGATCCGGCGGAAGAGCATGACCTGGACTAGGTTGACAAGCTTAAGTTTCTTGCTTGTCATGTTCCGGATACACTTCTGGAGTCCATCCAGCTCCACCGATGAGCCCCATGACATGCCCTTCTCCTTCCAGGAAGTGAGCTGTGTGGGGATTCCGGATCAAAACTCGGGGGCCGCCACCCAGTTGGTGTCGCGCGGCTCGGTGATGTAGAACCACCCCGATTGCCACCCCTTTATGGTCTCCACGAAGAAGCCCTCGAGCCATATAACATTGGGCATTTTGCCCACCATGGCTCCGCCGCATTCCGCTTGTTGGCCGCCCACCACCTTCGGCTTGATATTGAAGGTCTTCAGCCATAGGCCGAAGTGGGGCCAAATGCGGAGGAAAGCCTCGCACACGACGATGAACGCCGAGATGTTGAGGATGAAATTCGGGGCCAGATCATGAAAGTCCAGCCCATAATAGAACATGAGGCCGCGGACGAATGGATGGAGGGGAAACCCCAGTCCACGGACAAAGTGGGGGAGGAAAACCACCCTTTCGTGAGGTTCCGGGGTAGGGTCGACCTGCCTCGCGGCTGGCAGCCGGTGCTCGATATCCGCGGCTAAGTATCCGGCTCCACGTAGCTTTTTGATGTGTCCCTCCGTGATGGAGGAGGCCATCCACTTGCCTCCCGCTCCGGACATGTTTGGAGAGAGTTGAGGAGAAGGATGCGGACTTGGGCGCTGGAGCTCGAGTGCGCGAGAATGGATGAGCAAGGAGGAAGAAGGCGTGGGTAGAAAAAGGTGAGATCTTATTCCTTTATAATGGAGGACTAAACTATGCGCCCCCACTAACCTGGTAAAACTCGCTTATCCCCCAAGCGCCATAATTGATGGCGCGGTTGGGTTACCCACGTCCGTATTGAAGAGAATCCCGTAATAAGGGGAACACGATCTCTGCTTTGACAAGACATGTAAAGAAACCGCCTCGCGTTATGTGCGGGGCTGGTTAAAGAAAAACGGTTCAAATAATTACCGGGCCGTGGCGTGATGTCATGCTGCCAGAACGTGTTAGCAGATCTGATTTGTGGTAATGTTATTCTCTCTATGGTGGTATGTGGAACTTATTTTGAAGGGTCGGACACTATCCTTGTATTCAAACTCTTCCGTGGTGTATTCGTACGAGGAACCCGCCTTGCAATGCCGAAGACAACACTGCGCGTCGGACTCATCGTCATTGAAGCCTGGTTCAGGGGCTACTGAGGGAGTCCTGGATTAGGGGGTATCCGGACAGCCGGATTATATCCTTTGGCCGGACTGTTGGACTATGAAGATACAAGATTGAAGACTTCGTCCCGTGTCCGGATGGGACTCTACTTGGCGTGGAAGGCAAGCTAGGCAATACGGATATGTATATCTCCTCCTTTGTAACCGACCTTGTTGATTCTGATGATTTCCACAAAATCTTCAAAAGGTGTTTATTCTTCAACTTCCACATCCTTAAGTATCACAATTGCATTGGTTCTTGATCTGTTTCTCTAAGAAACATTTTTCCTCAAGATTCCTCAATTATGTGGATTTTCAATCTACACAACTCTGGAACCTAAGTCAAAGAACGCTTAGTGAAATTCCTCAAGACACCCCTAGTCAAATTCCTCGAACTTGTTACTTTTGAAAAACTTCTAAGAACGCATATGACCTCTCCAAATTCTTCGCACCTATACTCTATCCATAGGTACACATGTCCGCTGCTGAATCTCTAGGTTCTTATCAACTTAACTCATTTGCAGCTTTCCTTGAAGACAAATTGCATACCTCGTCAGAGAATTCGATTGTTTAAAATTCTCAGTTGAAGAAAATGGCTGATGGCAAAAGACCTCAGAAGGGAGGCAAGAGACCAGAAGTGAATACTGCTTTCGAGATCCCTGATGATATCTATGCAGGGTACTACACTCCTGATGAAGCAATTCATGGCAAGGAGACGAAGAATGAGCGCAAAGTGCCCATTTAGAGGATAGAGAGGAGATGGGCACGAGAATGGAGGGAGTACAGATATGTGACTCCTAAGTACATGAAGAAATTCGCCGTACACCCTCCATGCACAAGACCTCCATTGGCACCAGGCCAAGAAGCTGATCCCACTAGCATCAAGCGTGGTGAGGACTTTCCAAAAGAATGGGCCAAGCGGCAAGCTAAACTGGACAAGATGACCAAAGAAGGAGTGGAGAAATTCAATGAAGATTCTGTTGCTGCCGTTGCTGAGGCCTCTGCTAGCTAGCCTAAGAAGGCTATGCCAAAGAAGCCTACTCACAAGCCAGGTTCCTCGGCTGCAATGCCCTCATGGCCAAGCGCTTAAAATCCCTCACGGCCTGTTCCTCAAGCTAGTGCTTCAAAAGCATCTCCAGTCCCCACTGCTAAATGTTGCGGAACGTAGTAATTTCAAAAATTTCCTACGCACACACGGGATCATGGTGATGCATAGCAATGAGAGGGGAGAGTGTGTCCAAGTACCCTCGTAGACCGAAAGCGGAAGAGTTAGCACAACGCGGTTGATGTAGTCGTACGTCTTCATGATCCGACCGATCCAAGTACCGAATGTACGGCACCTCCGAGTTCAGCACACGTTCAACTCGATGACGTCCCACGAACTCCGATCCAGCAGAGCTTCGAGAGAGAGTTCCGTCAGCACGACCGCGTGATGATGGTGATGATGGTGCTACCGACGTAGAGCTTTGCCTAAGCACTGCTACGACATGATCGAGGTGGATTATGGTGGAGGGGCACCGCACACGGCTGGGAGAGATCAACAGATCAACTTATGTGTCTTGGGGTGCCCTCTACCCCTGTATATAAAGGAGCAAGGGAGGAGGAGGCCGGCCCTAGTAGGGGCGCGCCAAGGGAGTAGGATTCCTACTCCTAGTAGGAGTAGGTTTCCTCCTTTCCTAGTCCAACTAGGAGAAGGGGGGAAAGGAGGGGAGTGGAGAAGGAAGGGAGAGGGGGGCCGCGCCCCAAACCCTTTGTCCAATTCGGACTGGGCTTGGGAGGGGTGCGCGCCACCTCCTGGCTGCTACCTCTCCTTCCCACTAAGGCCCATTAAGGCCCAATACTACTTCTCCGTATTCCCGTAACTCCCGGGTACTCTAAAAAATACCCGAATCACTCGGAACCTTTCCGATATCCGAATATAGTCGTCCAATATATCGATCTTTACATCTCGACCATTTCAAGACTCCTCGTCATGTCCCTGATCTCATCCGGGACTCTGAACTACCTTCGGTACATCAAATCACATAAATCATAATACAAATCGTCACCGAAACTTTAAGCGTGCGGACCCTACGGGTTCGAGAACTATGTAGACATGACCGAGACACGTCTCCAGTCAATAACCAATAGCAGAACCTGGATGCTCTTATTGGCTCCTACATATTCTACGAAGATCTTTATCGGTCAAACCGCATAACAACATACGTTGTTCCCTTTGTCATCGGTATGTTACTTGCCCGAGATTCGATCGTTGGTATCTCAATACCTAGTTCAATCTCGTTACTGGCAAGTATCTTTACTCGTTCCGTAACACATCATCATGTAACTAACTTATTAGTTACAATGCTTGCAAGGCTTATAGTGATGTGCATTACCGAGTGGGCCCAAAGATACCTCTCCGACAATCGGAGTGACAAATCCTAATCTCGAAATACGCCAACCCAACAAGTACCTTCGGAGACACCTGTAGAGCACCTTTATAATCACCCAGTTATGTTGTGAAGTTTCGTAGCACACAAAGTGTTCCTCCGATAAACGGGAGTTGCATAATCTCATAGTCATAGGAACATGTATAAGTCATGAATAAAGCAATAGCAACATACTAAACGATCAAGTGCTAAGCTAACGGAATGGGTCAAGTCAATCACATCATTCTCCTAATGATGTGATCCCATTAATCAAATGACAACTCATGTCTATGGCTAGGAAACATAACCATCTTTGATTAACGAGCTAGTCAAGTACAGGCATACTAGTGACACTATGTTTGTCTATGTATTCACACATGTATTATGTTTCCTGTTAATACAATTCTAGCATGAATAATAAACATTTGAAATAAGGAAATAAATAATAACTTTATTATTGCCTCTAGGGCATATTTCCTTCAGTCTCCCACTTGCACTAGAGTCAATAATCTAGTTCGCATTGCCATGTGATTTAACACCAATAGTTCACATCACCATGTGATTAACACCCATAGTTCACATCATCATGTGACCAACACCCAAAGGATTTACTAGAGTCAATAATCTAGTTCACATTGCTATGTGATTAACACCCAAAGAGTACTAAGGTGTGATCATGTTTTGCTTGTGAGAGAAGTTTAGTCTACAGGTCTGCCACATTCAGATCCGTATGTATTTTTCAAATTTCTATGTCAACAATGCTCTGCACGGAGCTACTCTAGATAATTGCTCCCACTTTCAAAATGTATCCAGATTGATACTTAGAGTCATCCGGATCAGTGTCAAAATTTGCATCGACGTAACCCTTTACGACGAACCTTTTGTCACCTCCATAATCGAGAAACATATCCTTATTCCACTAAGGATAATTTTGACCGTTTGTCTAGTGATCTACTCCTAGATCACTATTGTACTCCCTTGCTAAACCCAGTGTAGGGCATACAATAGATCTGGTACACAGCTTATAGAAACTATGGCCGAGGCATAGGGAATGGCTTTCATTCTCTTTCTATCTTCTTCCGTGGTCAGGCTTTGAGTCTTACTCAATTTCACACCTTGTAACTGTCAGGACCCCGACTCAATGCCACATCGATCTAGCATGTAACACCTCATATCACTTTGCGGCCTCACGCACGGTATCCCCACGGGTGTTGCCTTACCTTTGCCCGGGACCGTTTGCGTCTTTTGGCACGCGTATATGACAGTGTCGCTAGCATCCATATGACAAGGAGCCCGGGCTGACATGGCTAGTCGTAAATCCAAAGTGGCACTAACTTACAGGGACAGGCATCCATGACCCAGGATCGAACGTGTCGGTCATCAGCGAGTGAATCCAGGCTGTAGCACTAGGCTAACAGGACTCCGGTGAACCGGGCTGTAGCGGGCTAACAGGACTCCGGTATTCATCGCGTGACATTTCCCCGAAGGGACAGACACAGGAACGAAGAAGGACACATGCCGGCCAGCCTAAGTGTTCCGGAGCAGTAGCAAGCTACCAGGGCTCAGAGGAAACACTAGGAGACATTTCCCGGTAAGAGAGACTACTAAGGATAAACAACTAGATAGTCAGATCCCACACATAGCAATACACATTACACGTACGCATAACATGCAAGTATGTGATGTACAACATGGCATCACAGCATAACTCAACAACTCATATAGATAAGGCTCAAAGAGCCATCATAGCATTTATTACAAACAGGGGTCACATGACCCAACATTCAGAGCAATCAAGCAACAAACGGAAGCATTACATGTCTGAGTACAGACATCTATAAATGAAAAAGGCTGAAAGCCTGACTATCTACAACATCCGATCAAGATCGTAGCTGAGGTACTAGCTACTTATCGAAGTCCACGAGAACACTAGTAAGACCGAAGTCTCTGCTGCAAAAACATAAATAAAGCAACATGAGTACAAGGGTACTCAGCAAGACTTACATCAGATCCTATCATACATGCATTGTTTCAAGAGGGTAATGTGGGGTTTAGTTGCAGCAAGCCAGCTTTGACTCTGTGGCTATCCTGTTCTACGACTACCAGAACTTCTTTGAGGTGATATGGCGCACACGAGTCCACTAATCACCACACAATACACTACTATGGATTCATTCCCGTCTCCCTACGAGAAGGCCATCGATAGCACTCACACTTGTCTTGAGCATTTTATAGTATCCACTTCAAGTTGTCTATGTACCATGTAAGCATCCAAGAAGTCCATAACCGCGGACCCAGCTATTCGAATAGATCATGTTAACCCTGCAGGGGTGTACTTCTTCACACACGCTCTCGCCACTTACCGCCATGTACACGTCATGTATCTCGGCAACCTTCAAGCGGAAGCCTGGCGAGGGTGTCGGCCACGACCTGACTAACCACACAAGACTCTAGTCCAGGTTTATCGCCTATTCGGGTTCCATCCGCAAGGAGATCCGGCCGGGGTTTCACTCACGGCCCCAAACGATGTGTGCAGGGTTCCCAAGCCCACCTCGCTGGATGGATCTACGCTTGGTACACCGTGCCACTTGTGCCTAGTCTGTCCCAAGCCCACCTGGCCGGGTGCCACTTGGTAGACTACTAACACTGCCTATAAACACCAGAAACTAGCTGCGACTCCTGGACAGAGATCAAGTTGGTTAATAAGTCGAGAGAGTCAATTAAGGATCCCAATGTGTGGTAGTATCGAGTCATTGGACAACATACATAGAACTCAGTGCTTAAGGACGGCTCCAGTGAGACAACCCACCATGTACTCCTACATGGCCTCTCACCGCTACCTTTACCAAATCGTGTTCACACACTTCACTCTCAGCATCAGAACATATCGTAACACTCCAATTCATCCCAATGAACCAGACCTGACACAACTCTAAGCAATAGCAGGCATAGCATGGTAGGAACACAACATGGCTCAATCAACTCCTACACATGCTAGTGGGTTTCAACTATTTACTGTGGCAATGACAGGTCATGCAGAGGAATGGGTTCAACTACCGCAGCACAAAGTAGCAGATGAATCGTTGTTGTCCTAATGCAATAACTGAGAGCAGGAGCGAGAGAGTAGGATTGTATCGGAATGAA
>NC_041390.1:161969071-161979022 GCF_002162155.2 Triticum dicoccoides | reverse complement strand
TTGTTGTCCTAATGCAATAACTGAGAGCAGGAGCGAGAGAGTAGGATTATATCGGAATGAACAAGGGGGTTTGCTTGCCTGGTAGATCAACAGGGGGGCACTGCTCCTCAGACAGGTACTCTGGAACGGTCTCCGGAGCAGGACCTATCGAGAAGGAACGGTGTCGGCAATCAATACACAAACATATGCAACAATATGATGCATGAGCATGGCATGTAGATGTGATGCTGCTTGAGCTAATGCAACTAGTATCCATTTGGTTGAAATCCATTTGAACCAAAGGTTCAAATGCATCTCCAAATTAAGCTCCTATATATGCCATAATGTGTTTCTCATATTCAGCATGTATAAGTTGGTTTGTCATGCATGAAACTAGTACATATGGATAGATTACATTTTTCTGATAATTTTTCATATATAAATTATTTCAATCTGAGCTACGGTTGAATTTCTATGAATTTTTGAAGTTTTGCTAATTTTCTGGAATTTCCTGATTAAAAATAATTCCAGAAAAAGGATAACTGCGTCAGCATGACGTCATCACTACATCAGCGGGTCCACGCGACTGTCCAGGTCAAATCTGACACGTGGGGTCCATCCGACAGTGTCATGGTTAAATAACAGAGGTTAATTAAATTTAAACTAATCCTAAACTAGAATTAGCAAGGACCGGCCCCACTTGTCATTGAGCCAGGGGAGGTCAAACCCCCTGGTCAACTGGGGCTAACACGCCGGCATTTAGCCGCCGGCGGCAGCAAACGCGGCGGAGGGCGCGAGATTGCCACTCCGGCGCCCAATCGAGCAGCGGAGGGCACGCACGGGAAGCTGGGGCTCGCGCGCATCCACTGGTGCCCTCTGTTTCACCGGAGATGGCCTAAATCGACGGCGGTGACCACTTGGGCGGCGGCCGGAGTTCGAGCGCGAGCGGGATCGGGCTGCGGGGCACGGGGAGGCAGGGGAGAAGGGGGGGTTCGACGGCGGGGCTCACAGCGAATCCAACGGCGTCGTCGGCGAGCTCGGGGAAGGCTTGGGGCAGCCGGAGCGACGACGGCGATCTCGTCGGCCGAAGCTTGAAGACGACGGCGATGGTGATGAAGCGGAGCTCGCCCGGGTTGCTTTGCTCGGTGAGGAGGGAGAGGGGGTCGCGGCGGAGCTGGGAAGCGTGTCGGGGAGGTGCGGCAATGGCCGAGGCCACGGTGGCTATGGATGGCGGCGACGGTGATTTCGGCCTCGAGAGAGGGGGCGAGGGGGAGGAGAGAATGGAACGGGAGAGAGGGGGGTGAGGCCAGGGGGATCGGGGCGGCACCGAGAAGAAGCATTGCGGCGTCGCGCTGGCAGGGAAGGCAGGCAGGCGAGCTGGTGGCGTGGCGCTCCGCCCATGCGCGCGCGTCGGCCACACGCCTGGCCGACTGGCGCCAGGAGGACGACGGCGGTGGTGGGCTGGGCTGGCCTGCTGGGCCAGAGGCGCCAGGTAAGAAGCCTAGGTAAGGTTTTTCCTGTTTTGTTTTTCTTTTTCTATTTTTCTGACATTTGTTTTGATTTAATTAAAATATTAAATCGTTTTATTACCTTATGCCAATTTTTGAAGGAGCTAACTATATTATTCCAAAGCTCCTCAGCAAATGGCATAATTTTTGGACATATATTATATATATGACATATATATATCCAATGCAAATAATTATCGGATTAATCCAAATGGCCAAAATAAATATCCATGAGCTCCTAAAATATTTGTTTGAATTTTACCTCTGACCAATATTTTCAGAGAGCAACATGAACATTTCCTTGGCCCCTTTTGGAACAATTTTTATTTGGGTCATTTCCAAAGATGATTCTGAGGGTTCCACCAATCCTCATTTCAAATTTAAATGGAATATAAACATGATGCACAAATGATTGCTAGTCTAGGTCATACCAGACTAGGGATGTGACAACTCGCCCCCACTTGAAAGAATCTCGTCCCGAGATTCAGGGGTTGACAGAAAGAAAGCGGGGTACTCCAGTCGAAGACGATCTTCTCGCTCCCAAGTAGCTTCTCTCTCGGAATGATGAGACCACTGAACCTTTAGAAACTTGATGTTCTGACGTCGAGTGACACGCTCTGCTTGATCAAGAATGCGAACCGGGTACTCTCGGTATGTGAGGTTATCTTGGAGATCAAGCGTTTCGTGGTCCACTCTGCGGATAGGATCCGAGAAGCAACGCCTGAGTTGAGAGACGTGGAAGACATCATGAACTCGAGAAAGATGTGGGGATAGTTCCAACTGGTAGGCAACCTCTCCTCGTTTAGCGAGAATACGAAAAGGACCAATGTAACGAGGAGCCAACTTGCCCTTGATATCGAAGCGATGGGTACCCTTCAAAGGAGTAACCCGAAGGTAAGCTTTGTCGCCAACTTCATAAGCCACTTCCTTATGACGACGGTCATACTGGCTCTTTTGACGAGACTGGGCTGTTTTCAAATTCTCACGAATGATGCGAACTTGCTCTTCTGCCTCCTGGATCATGTCTGGTCCAAAGAATTGTCTTTCACCGGTTTCTGGCCAGTTCAAAGGTGTTCGACATCTTCGTCCATAGAGAACCTCAAAAGGAGCTTTCTTGAGGCTGGATTGATAGCTATTGTTGTAAGCAAACTCGGCAAAAGGAAGACATTTCTCCCAATCCATACCGAATGAGATAATGCAAGCTCTAAGCATGTCTTCGAGAATTTGGTTGACCCGTTCCACCTGACCACTCGACTGAGGGTGGAAAGCGGTACTGAAGGAAAGATGGGTTCCCATGGCAGTTTGGAAACTCTCCCAGAAATGAGAAGTGAAAAGACTGCCACGATCTGAATTGATCTCTAGTGGAACACCATGAAGTGACAGTATTCGAGAAATGTATAAGTCAGCAAGCTGACTAGCAGTGATACTCTCTCAAACAGGAAGGAAGTGAGCCACTTTGGAAAGACGATCAACGACTACGAAGATAGCGTTATTCCCTCTCTTGGTCCTGGGAAAGCCGGTGATGAAGTCCATACCAACTTTATCCCATTTCCATTCAGGAATAGCTAAAGGCTGAAGAGTGCCAGCAGGCCTTTGATGCTCTGCCTTAACGCGACGACAAACGTCACATTTAGCAATGAACTCAGCGATTTCTCTCTTCATCCTAGTCCACCAGAACCTCTGGCGTAGGTCCTGATACATCTTAGTACTACCGGGATGAATTGTGAGAGGGGATTCATGCGCCTCCTTAAGAATCAATTGTCGCAGATGTTGATTCTTGGGAACCACCAAGCGATTCTCAAAGAAAACAACACCACGATCATCCATAGAGAAACATCCACCAACTCCCTTCTTAATGTTTCTCTTGATCCGAGAAATTCCCGTGTCTTGCTTTTGAGCAGCGACAATCCGATCTTCAAGATCAGGTTTCGCCACCAAGGTAGAAAGGAATCCGTGAGGAGCAATGTGAAGATTAAGCTTACAGAATTCCTCATGGAGAAGTGGTTGGCCTTGCTGCAACATGAGATTATTGCAATAGGATTTACGACTTAGCGCATCAGCCATGACATTGGCTTTACCTGGGGTGTAGGTAATCCCTAGATCATAATCTGTGATCAACTCCAACCAACGTCTTTGCCTAAGGTTCAGATCCAGTTGGGTGAAGATATACTTGAGACTCTGGTGATCGGTGTAGATCTCGCAACGTTTACCAAGAAGGTAATGTCGCCAGGTCTTGAGTGCATAGACTACGGCTGCAAGCTCTAGATCATGTGTAGGATAATTCTCCTCATGTGGATGCAACTGTCGAGATGCATAGGCAATCACATGACGATCCTGCATAAGAATGCAACCTAGTCCCTGTCGTGAGGCGTCACAATAGATAACAAAGTCCTTTGTGAAATCCGGTGGCACAAGTATGGGAGCAGAAGTCAGGCGTCTTTTCAGTTCCTGAAAACTGTACTCACATTGTGGGGACCACTCAAACTTTTTATCTTTCTTGAGAAGTTCCGTGAGGGGTTTGGCTACTTTGGAGAAGTTTTCAATGAAGCGGCGGCAACAGCTGGCTAGACCAAGGAAACTCCTAACTTGTTTGACTGTTTCAGGTGGAGTCCAATCAAGAACGGCCTTAACTCTCTCGGGATTAACAGCAATGCCCTTACTAGAGATTACGTGGCCTAGGTAGGTCACTTCCGGCAACCAAAATTCGCACTTGGAGAACTTGGCATAAAGGCGGTGCTCTCTGAGTTTTTCTAACACAAGTCTAAGATGTTCGGCATGCTCTTCCTCGTTCTTCGAGTAAATAAGAATATCATCGAGGTAAACCACGACGAACTTATCTAAGTACTCCATGAAGATCGAGTTCATCAAGCGGGAGAATGTGGCTGGGGCATTGGTTAGGCCAAAGGACATGACGGTGTACTCGTACTGGCCATAACGAGTGACAAAGGCTGTCTTGGGGATGTCCCCGTTTCTGATTTTGATTTGGTGGTAGCCCAACCTCAAATCCATCTTGGAGAAGACTGAGGATCCAGCGAGCTGATCATACAGGTCGTTGATCCTGGGGAGCGGATACTTGTTCTTTATCGTGACCAAATTAACGGGACGATAATCTACAACCATCCGGTCCATACCGTCTTTCTTCTTGACGAAGAGGACGGGGCAAGCCCAAGGAGAAGAACTAGGACGGATGAAACCCTTTTGCAAGGACTCATCAAGTTGTTTCTTAAGCTCGGCTAGTTCTAAGGGTGCCATCTTGTAGGGTCTCCTAGAGATTGGAGCAATTCCTGGGATAAGATCTATGACGAACTCTACATCTCTGTCAGGCGGAACACCTGGCAGTTCCTCTGGAAAGACATCCGGAAAGTCACGGACTACCGAAATATCTTCAAGGTCTGGAAGAGGGCTAGCATTAAGGGAATAGAGCTGACGCTTAGCAACTCTAGTGAAGACATTGACTATCTTGCCAGATGGATGTGTAAGCTGAACAGACCTGGTGAAACAATCAATCTTGGCATGATGAGCTGTCATCCAGTCCATACCCAAGATAATGTTAATATCCGAAGACTTGAGAGATATCAAGGAAGCAAGGAATACAAGTCTGTCAACAAGGATTTCATTGCCATAACTTATCCTAGAAGTTTGCCATTTGGATCCAGGAGTTTGAATAAGTAGCGGGGAGGGCATATCACAAAATGACATGTCGTGCAAGCGGGCATAGCTTTCAGAAATGAAGGAATGAGACGCTCCAGTATCAAACAAAACCGATGCCGGATGACAGTTGACAAGGACTGTACCAAGAACGACATCTGGATCATCATGAGCGTCTTTAGCTGAGACGTGATGCACACGTCCATGTTTAATGGAAGCTGACTTGGCACTGATCATCTTGCGTGATGGCTTAACACAGCCAACAGACTTCTCGGGCTGAGGTGGAGCAACTCTGATCTGAGTGCAAATACGGCCAATGTGGCCTGGCTCTCCGCACTTGTAACAAATCTTGGAGGTAGGATGTGGACCCGCATTGGAAGGCGGTCCACCAATAGGCCTGGGTGGAGCATACTGCTGAACTGGATGAGGTGCCACATAAGATGGCCTCAGTACATATTTGGGTGGAAGAGCGGAGTTCGGAACCCAAATCCGGCGCTTCTGAGAGCTAGAACCGGAGGAAGATCCCAAATCACGGGTGTCCTTACGAGACTCCTCGTAAGTGAGTTGAGCTGTCTCTGCATTAATGGCTTTGTTCACAAGAGCTTGGAATGTATCACAATGATGCAGGTGGAGATCACGACGCAACTTGGGATTGAGACCCTTCCGGAACCTAGCCTGCTTGTTGGCGTCCGTGGACACCTCTTCTGTGGCATAACGGGCGAGGTTCTCAAACTCTCTACTGTAAGCATCAACAGCCAACTTACCCTGGGTGAAACTACAGAACTCTTCTCTCTTGCGATCGATGAGGGCTTCAGGAATGTGATGCTCACGAAAAGCCTCAACGAAATCCCTCTAGGTGGGAGTCTGGTCAGCTGGAAGCATAGCCTCATAGTTCTGCCACCAAAGACTAGCAGGACCTTCCAGGTGATATGTGGCATAAGTGACCTTGTCATCTTCAGCTACGTTCGCGGAACACAGCTTATGGGTGATGCTACGGAGCCAGTCATCTGCATCGAGTGGCTCGATGGAATGATGAAAGATGGGTGGGTTCAAGCGGATAAAGTCATGAATGGTCACAGATCCTTTGAAGTGATGTGCGGTGTTCTCCTCGATACGTGCCAACAAGCGGTTAGACTCACGCTTGTTCCTCTCCATCTCTAACATGAACTCTGTCAACGAAGGCTGGTCGGGAGGATCCTCATCCCTACCATCTTCGTGGTTCTGGCCACGAACAATAGAACTTGATGACATCCTGGTAAAACGAAACTAGGGACGGAATCAGTTCAATTATAGGCTATAGAATGTAGGATAAGGAAATTAGTATCTCTCGAATTCCTAGGGCAATTCCGGCAGCATAACGGCAGTAAAATGCTCAGAATGAGACATCCTACTAAAAATGGGGTGGTAACATACTCATCAGCATTACTCAAGGTTCTGAGATCATACTAAGCAGACTACACCGGAAATACTCAAAACTGGGGTATGACTCTGATCAACCAATCCTATGGGACTACGGAGTAGTAACACGTGATCCTGATAGACGGAAGAGAAAGCCTAGTTCCTTAACCCCGTAGGAAAGATAGGATGACTCAGATCAGAAGGCCATGAGGTATAAGGAGTAAAAAGAGCCTTAAGTTCCAACCCACAATCAATTCCCTTACATAACTAAAGAATTTCTAGACTCAACTTCGACCAGTTTGGCTTGGTAATCCTACAGGCAGTCAGGCTCTGATACCAACGCTGTCAGGACCCCGACTCAATGCCACATCGATCTAGCATGTAACACCTCATATCACTTTGCGGCCTCACGCACGGTATCCCCACGGGTGTTGCCTTACCATTGCCCGGGACCGTTTGCGTCTTTTGGCACGCGTATATGACAGTGTCGCTAGCATCCATATGACAAGGAGCCCGGGTTGACATGGCTAGTCGTAAACCCAAAGTGGCACTAACTTACAGGGACAGGCATCCATGACCCAGCATCGAACGTGTCGGTCATCAGCGAGTGAATCCAGGCTGTAGCACTGGGCTAACAGGACTCCGGTGAACCGGGCTGTAGCGGGCTAACATGACTCCGGTATTCATCGCGTGACATTTCCCCGAAGGGACAGACACAAGAACGAAGAAGGACACATGCCGGCCAGCCTAAGTGTTCCGGAGCAGTAGCAAGCTACCAGGGCTCAGAGGAAACACTAGGAGACATTTCCCGGTAAGAGAGACTACTAAGGATAAACAACTAGATAGTCAGATCCCACACATAGCAATACACATTACACGTACGCATAACATGCAAGTATGTGCTGTACAACATGGCATCACAGCATAACTCAACAACTCATATAGATAAGGCTCAAAGAGCCATCATAGCATTTATTACAAATAGGGGTCACATGACCCAACATTCAGAGCAATCAAGCAACAAACGGAAGCATTACATGTCTGAGTACAGACATCTATAAATGAAAAAGGCTGAAAGCCTGACTATCTACAACATCCGATCAAGATCGTAGCTGAGGTACTAGCTACTTATCGAAGTCCACGAGAACACTAGTAAGACCGAAGTCTCTGCTGCAAAAACATAAATAAAGCAACATGAGTACAAGGGTACTCAGCAAGACTTACATCAGATCCTATCATACATGCATTGTTTCAAGAGGGTAATGTGGGGTTTAGTTGCAGCAAGCCAGCTTTGACTCTGTGGCTATCCTGTTCTACGACTACCAGAACTTCTTTGAGGTGATATGGCGCACACGAGTCCACTAATCACCACACAATACACTACTATGGATTCATTCCCGTCTCCCTACGAGAAGGCCATCCATAGCACTCACACTTGTCTTGAGCATTTTATAGTATCCACTTCAAGTTGTCTATGTACCATGTAAGCATCCAAGAAGTCCATAACCGTGGACCCGGCTATTCGAATAGATCATGTTAACCCTGCAGGGGTGTACTTCTTCACACACGCTCTCGCCACTTACCGCCATGTACATGTCATGTATCTTGGCAACCTTCAAGCGGAAGCCTGGCAAGGGTGTCGGCCACGACCTGACTAACCACACAAGACTCTAGTCCAGGTTTATCGCCTATTCGGGTTCCATCCGCAAGGAGATCCGGCCGGGGTTTCACTCACGGCCCCAAACGATGTGTGTAGGGTTCCCAAGCCCACCTCGCCGGATGGATCTACTCTTGGTACACCGTGCCACTTGTGCCTAGTCTGTCCCAAGCCCACCTGGCCGGGTGCCACTTGGTAGACTACTAACACTGCCTATAAACACCAGAAACTAGTTGCGACTCCTGGACAGAGATCAAGTTGGTTAATAAGTCAAGAGAGTCAATTAAGGATCCCAATGTGTGGTAGTATCGAGTCATTGGACAACATACATAGAACTCAGTGCTTAAGGACGGCTTCAGTGAGACAACCCACCATGTTCTCCTACATGGCCTCTCACCGCTACCTTTACCAAATCGTGTTCACACACTTCACTCTCAGCATCAGAACATATCGTAACACTCCAATTCATCCCAATGAACCAGACCTGACACAACTCTAAGCAATAGCAGGCATAGCATGGTAGGAACACAACATGGCTCAATCAACTCCTACATATGCTAGTGGGTTTCAACTATTTACTGTGGCAATGACAGGTCATGCAGAGGAATGGGTTCAACTACCGCAGCACAAAGTAGCAGATGAATCGTTGTTGTCCTAATGCAATAACTGAGAGCAGGAGCGAGAGAGTAGGATTGTATCGGAATGAACAAGGGGGGGGGGGTTTGCTTGCCTGGTAGATCAACAGGGGGGCACTGCTCCTCAGACAGGTACTCTGGAACGGTCTCCGGAGCAGGACCTATCGAGAAGGAACGGTGTCGGCAATCAATACACAAACATATGCAACAATATGATGCATGAGCATGGCATGTAGATGCGATGCTGCTTGAGCTAATGCAACTAGTATCCATTTGGTTGAAATCCATTTGAACCAAAGGTTCAAATGCATCTCCAAATTAAGCTCCTATATATGCCATAATGTGTTTCTCATATTCAGCATGTATAAGTTGGTTTGTCATGCATGAAACTAGTACAGATGGATAGATTACATTTTTCTGATAATTTTTCATATATAAATTATTTCAATCTGAGCTACGGTTGAATTTCTATGAATTTTTGAAGTTTTGCTAATTTTCTGGAACTTCCTGATTAAAAATAATTCCAGAAAAAGGATAACTGCGTCAGCATGACGTCATCACTACATCAGCGGGTCAACGCGGCTGTCCAGGTCAAATCTGACACGTGGGGTCCATCCGACAGTGTCATGGTTAAATAACAGAGGTTAATTAAATTTAAACTAATCCTAAACTAGAATTAGCAGGGACGGGCCCCACTTGTCATTGAGCCAGGGGAGGTCAAACCCGCTGGTCAACTGGGGCTAACACGCCGGCGTTTAGCCGCCGGCGGCAGCAAACGCGGCGGAGGGCGCGGGATTGCCACTCCGGCGCCCAATCGAGCAGCGGAGGGCACGCGCGGGAAGCTGGGGCTCGCGCGCATCCACTGGTGCCCTCCGTTTCACTGGAGACGGCCTAAATCAACGGCGGCGACCACTTGGGCGGCGGCCGGAGTTCGGGCGCGAGTGGGATCGAGCTGCGGGGCACGGGGAGGCAGGGGAGAATGGGGAGTTCGACGGCGAGGCTCATAGCGAATCCAACGGCGTCGTCGTCGAGCTCGGGGAAGGCTTGGGGCAGCCGGAGCGACGACGGCGATCTCGTCGGCCGAAGCTTGAAGACGACGGCGATGGCGATGAAGCGGAGCTCGCCT
>NC_041390.1:161929239-161968717 GCF_002162155.2 Triticum dicoccoides | reverse complement strand
GCGGCGGAGCTGGGAAGCGTGTCGGGGAGGTGCGGCAATGGCCGAGGCCACGGTGGCTATGGACGGCGGCGACGGTGATTTCGGCCGCGAGAGAGGGGGCGAGGGGGAGGAGAGAATGGCACGGGAGAGAGGGGGGTGAGGCCAGGGGGATCGGGGCGGCACCAAGAAGAAGCATCACGGCGTCGCGCTGGCAGGGAAGGCAGGCAGGCGAGCTGGTGGCGTGGCGCTCCGCCCGTGCGCGCGCGTCGGCCACACGCCTGGCCGACTGGCGCCAGGAGGACGACGGCGGTGGTGGGCTGGGCTGGCCTGCTGGGCCAGAGGCGCCAGGTAAGAAGCCCAGGTAAGGTTTTTCCTATTTTGTTTTTCTTTTTCTATTTTTCTAACATTTGTTTTGATTTAATTAAAATATTAAATCATTTTATTACCTTATGCCAATTTTTGCAGGAGCTAACTATATTATTCCAAAGCTCCTCAGCAAATGGCATAATTTTTGGACATATATTATATATATGACATATATATATATGACATATATATATCCAATGCAAATAATTATCGGATTAATCCAAATGGCCAAAATAAATATCCATGAGCTCCTAAAATATTTGTTCGAATTTTACCTCTGACCAATATTTTCAGAGAGCAACATGAACATTTCCTTGGCCCCTTTTGGAACAATTTTTATTTGGGTCATTTCTAGAGATGATTCTGAGGGTTCCACCAATCCTCATTTCAAATTTAAATGGAATATAAACATGATGCACAAATGACTAGCTACTCTAGGTCATACCAGACTAGGGATGTGACAGTAACACAGGTAAGAACTCTTTCTTTGACTGTTCCATTTTGAACTACTTCAAAATCTTGTCAAGGTATGTACTCATTGGAAAAACTTATCAAGCGTCTTGATCTATCTCTATAGATCTTGATGCTCAATATGTAAGTAGCTTCACCGAGGTCTTTATTTGAAAAAACTCCTTTCAAATACTCCTTTATGCTTTCCAGAAAATTCTACATTATTTCTGATCAACAATATGTCAATCACATATATTTATCAGAAATGATGTACAGGCTTCACCACAAGTCTGTATAAAACTATATGCTTTGATCAACTCATCAAAGCGTATATTCCAACTCTAAGATGCTTGCACCAGTCCATAGATGGATCACTAGAGCTTGCACATTTTGTTAGCACCTTTAGGATCGAAAAAACCTTCTGGTTGCATCGTATACATCTCTTCTTCCAGAAATCAATTCAGGAATGCAGTCTTTACATCCATTTGCCAAATTTCATAATCATAAAATGTGGCAATAGCTAACATGATTCGGACGGACTTAAGCATCGCTACGGGTGAGAAGGTATCATCGTAGTCACCTCCTTGAACTTGTCGAAAACCTTTCGCAACAAGTCGAGCTTTGTAGATAGTAACACTACTATCAGCGTCCGTCTTCCTGTTGAAGATCCATTTATTTTTATGGCTTGCCGATCATCGGGCAAGTCAACCAAAGCCACACTTTGTTCTCATACATGGATCCCATCTCAGATTTCATGGCCTCAAGCCATTTTGCGGAATCTGGGCTCATCATCGCTTCCTCATAGTTCGTAGGTTCGTCAATGTCAATTAACATGACCTCCAGAACAGGATTACCGTACCACTCTGGTGCGGATCTTGCTCTGGTTGACCTACGAGGTTCGGTAGTGACTTGATCTGAAGTTACATGATCATCATCATTACCTCACTACTTGGTGTAGGAGTCACAGAAACAGATTTCCGTGATGAACTACTTTCCAATAAGGGAGCAGGTATAGTTACCTCATCAAGTTCTACTTTCCCCCCACTCACTTCTTTCGAGAGAAACTCCTTCTCTAGAAAGGATCCATTCTCAGCAACAAATATCTTGCTTTCGGATCTGTGATAGAAGGTGTACCCAACAGTTACTTTTGGGTATCCTATGAAGACGCACTTCTCCGACTTGGGTTTGAGCTTATCAAGATGAAACTTTTTCACATAAGCATCGCAACCCCAAACTTTAAGAAACGACAGCTTAGGTTTATTGCTAAACCACAGTTCATACGGTGTCGTCTCAACGGATTTAGATGGTGCCCTTTTTAATGTGAATGCAGCTGTCTCTAATGTATAACCCCAAAACGATAGTGGTAAATCGGTAAGAGACATCATAGATTGCACTATATCAAATAAAGTACGGTTATGACGTTTGGACACACCATTACGCTGTGGTGGTCTAGTTGGCATGAGTTTGTGAAACTATTCCACATTGTTTTAATTGAAGGCCAAACTCGTAGCTCAAACATTCGCCTCTGCGATCAGATCGTAGAAACTTTACTTTCTTGTTACAATGATTTTCCACTTCACTCTGAAATTCTTTGAACTTTTCAAATGTTTCAGACTTATGTTTCATCAAGTAGATATACCCATATCTGCTCAAATCATCTGTGAAGGTCAGAAATAACGATACCCGCCGCGAGCCTCAACACTCATCGGACCTCATACATCAGTATGTATTATATCCAATAAGTCAGTTGCTCGCTCCATTGTTCTGGAGAACGGAGTCTTAGTCATCTTTGCCCATGAGGCATGGTTCGCAAGCATCAACTGAGTCATAATCAAGTGATTTCAAAAGCCCATCAGCATGGATTTTCTTCATGCGATTTACACTAATATGACCTAAACGGCAGTGCCACAAATAAGTTGTACTATCATTATTAACTTTGCATCTTTTGGCATCAATATTATGAATATCTGTATCATTACGATCGAGATCCAACGAACCATTTTCATTGGGTGTATGACCATAGAAGGTTTTATTCATTTAAACAGAACAACAATTATTCTCTAACTTAAATGAATAACCGTTTTGCAATAAACATGATCAAATCATATTCATGCTCAACGCAAACACCAAATAACGTTTATTTAGGTTTAACACTAATCCCGAAAGTATAGGGAGTGTACAATGATGATCATATCAATCTTGGAACCACTTCCAACACACATCATCACTTCACCCTTAACTAGTCTCTGTTCATTCTGCAACTCCCGTTTCGAGTTACTACTCTTAGCAACTGAAGCAGTATCAAATACCGAGGGGTTGCTATAAACACTAGTAAAGTACACATCAATAACATGTATATCAAATATAGCATTGTTCACTTTGCCATCCTTCTTATTCGCCAAATACTTAGGGCAGTTCTGCTTCCAGTGACCAGTCCCTTTGCAGTAGAAGCACTTAGTCTCAGGCTTAGGTCCAGACTTGGATTTGTTTACTTGAGCAGCAACTTGCTTGTCGTTCTTCTTGAAGTTCCCTTTCTTTCCCTTTTCCCTTTTCTTGAAACTAGTGGTCTTGTTAATCATCAACACTTGATGCTCTTTCTTGATTTTCTACCTTCATCGATTTCATCATCATGAAAAGCTCGGGAATCGTTTTCGTCATCCCTTGCATACTATAGTTCATCACGAAGTTCTACTAACTTGGTGATGGTGACTAGAGAATCCTGTCAATCACTATTTATCTGGAAGATTAACTCCCACTTGATTCAAGCGACTGTAGTACCCAGACAATCTGAACACATGCTCACTGCTTGAGCTATTCTCCTCCATCTTTTAGCTATAGAACTTGTTGGTGACTTCATATCTCTCAACTCGGGTATTTTCTTGAAATATTAACTTCAACTCCTGGAACATCTCATATGATCCATGACGTTCAAAACATCTTTGAAGTCCCGATTCTAAGCTGTTAAGCATGGTGCACTAAACTATCAAGTAGTCATCATATTGAGCTAGCCAAACGTTCATGACGTCTGCATCTACTCCTGCAATAGGTCTGTCACCTAGCGGTGCATTAAGGACATAATTCTTCTATGCAGCAATGAGGATAATCCTCAGATCTCGGATCCAATCCGCATCATTGCTACTAACATTTTTCAACTTAGTTTTCTATAGGAACATATCAAAAATAAAATAGAGGAGCTAAACGGGAGCTATAAATCTTCAACATAGATATGCTAATACTACCAGGACTAAGTTCATGATAAATTAAAGTTCAATTAATCATATTACTTAAGAACTCCCACTTAGATAGACAACCCTCTAATCATCTAAGTGATCACGTGATCCAAATCAACTAAACCATAACCGATCATCACGTGAAATGGAGTAGTTTTCAATGGTGAACATCACTATGTTGATCATATCTACTATATGATTCATGCTTGACCTTTCGGTCTCAGTGTTCCGAGGCCATATCTGCATATGCTAGGCTCGTCAAGTTTAACCTGAGTATTCTGCGTGTGCAAAACTAGCTTGCACCCATTGTAGATGGACGTAGAGCTTATCACACCCGATCATCACGTGGTGTCTGGGCACGATGAACTTTGGCAATGGTGCATACTCAGGGAGAACACTTTTATCTTGAAATTTAGTGAGAGACCATCTTATAATGCTACCGTCGTACTAAGCAAAATAAGATGTATAAAAGATAAACATCACATGCAATCAAAATATGTGACATGATATGGCCATGATCATCTTGCGCCTTTGATCTCCATTTCCAAAGTACCGTCATGATCTCTATCGTCGCCGGCATGACACCATGATCTCCATCATCTTGATCTATATCAATGTGTCATCACATGGTCGTCTCGCCAACTATTGCTCTTGCAACTATTACTATCGCATAGCGATAAAGTAAAGCAATTATTTGGCGCTTGCATCTTATGCAATAAAGAGACAACCATAAGGCTTCTGCTAGTTGCCGATAACTTCAACAAAACATGATCATATCATACAACAACTTATATCTCATCACGTCTTGACCATATCACATCACAACATGCCCTGCAAAAACAAGTTAGACGTCCTCTACTTTGTTGTTGCAAGTTTTACGTGGCTGCTACGGGCTGAGCAAGAACCGTTCTTATGTACGCATCAAAACCACAATGATAGTTTGTCAAGTTAGTGCTTTTTTGACCTTCTCAAGGACCGGGCGTAGTCACACTCGGTTCAACTAAAGTTGGAGAAACTGACACCCGCCAGCCACCTGTGTGCAAAGCACGTCGCTAGAACCAGTCTCGCGTAAGCGTACGCGTAATGTCGGTCCGGGCCGCTTCATCCAACAATACCGCCGAACCAAAGTATGACATGCTGGTAAGTATATGACTTATATCGCCCACAACTCACTTGTGTTCTACTCATGCAAATAACATCTACGCATAAAACCAGGCTCGGATGCCACTGTTGGGGAACGTAGTAATTTCAAAAATTTCCTACGCACACACAGGATCATGGTGATGCATAGCAACGAGAGGGGAGAGTGTGTCCACGTACCCTCGTAGACCGAAAGCAGAAGCGTTAGCACAACGCGGTTGATGTAGTCGTACGTCTTCACGATCCGACCGATCCAAGTACCGAACGTACGGCACCTTCGAGTTCAGCACACGTTCAGTTCGATGACGTCCCATGAACTCCGATCAGCAGAGCTTCGAGGGAGAGTTCTGTCAGCACGACCGCGTGATGATGGTGATGATGATGCTACCGACGCAGGGCTTCGCCTAAGCACTGCTACGATATGATCAAGGTGGATTATGGTGGAGGGGGGCACCGCACACGGCTGGGAGAGATCAACAGATCAACTTGTGTGTCTTGGGGTGCCCCCTGCCCCCGTATATAAAGGAGCAAGGGAGGAGGAGGCCGGCCCTAGGAGGGTCGTGCCAAGGGAGTAGGATTCCTACTCCTAGTAGGAGTAGGTTTCCTCCTTTCCTAGTCCAACTAGGAGAAGGGGGAAAGGAGGGGAGTGGAGAAGGAAGGGAGAGGGGGCCGTGCCCCAAACCCTTTATCCAATTCGAACTGGGCTTGGGAGGGGCGCGCGCCACCTCCTGGCTGCTGCCTCTCCTTCCCACTAAGGCCCATTAAGGCCCAATACTACTTCCCCCCCGTAACTTCTCGGTACTCTGAAAAATACCCGAATCACTCGAAACCTTTCTGATGTCCGAATATAGTCGACCAATATATCGATATTTACGTGTCGATCATTTCGAGACTCCTCATCATGTCCCTGATCTCATCCGGGATTCCGAACGACCTTAGGTACATCAAATCACATAACTCATAATACAAATCATCACCGGGACTTTAAGCGTGCGGACCCTACGGGTTCGAGAACTATGTAGACATGACCGAGACACATCTCCGGTCAATAACCAATAGCGGAACCTGGATGCTCTTATTGGCTCCTACATATTCTACGAAGATCTTTATCGGTAAAACCGCATAACAACATACATTGTTCCCTTGTCATCGGTTTGTTACTTGCCCGAGATTTGATCGTCGGTATCTCAATACCTAGTTCAATCTCGTTACTGGCAAGTCTCTTTACTCGTTCTGTAACACATCATCCTGTAACTAACTCATTAGTTACCATGCTTGCAAGGCTTATAGTGATGTGCATTACCGACTGGGCCCAGAGATACCTCTCCGACAATCGGAGTGACAAATCCTAATCTCGAAATACACCAACCCAACAAGTACCTTCGAAGACACCTGTAGAGCATCTTTATAATCACCCAGTTATGTTGTGACGTTTGGTAGCACACAAAGTGTTCCTTCGGTAAACGGGAGTTGCATAACCTCATAGTCATAGGAACATGTATAAGTCATGAAGAAAGCAATAGCAACATACTAAACGATCAAGTGCTAAGCTAACGGAATGGGTCAAGTCAATCACATCATTCTCCTAATCATGTGATCCCGTTAATCAAATGACAACTCATGTCTATGGCTAGGAAACATAACCATCTTTGATTAACGAGCTAGTCAAGTAGAGGCATACTAGTGACACTATGTTTGTCTATGTATTCACACATGTATTATGTTTCTGGTTAATACAATTCTAGCATGAATAATAAACATTTATCATGAAATAAGGAAATAAATAATAACTTTATTATTGCCTCTAGGGCATATTTCCTTCAATAAATCCTCAGCAACTGTTGCAAAGTCCTCGGCACCTGCGCATCTCGCCTCTTGCCAAAGGACCACTGGGATATCAATTGCTTCATGAGCATCTGCAAGTTCTTTAGCTCCTCCGCAGTCTTCAACTGGCCCAACATTACTAAAAAGGACGATGCTGAACAAGGCACAAGGCTAAGTCCTCACAAGTAGCAGGTCTTCTTTCAAGTACCATCTTGTGAAGACGAAGCTGATGATGAAGAATTGGCTGAAATCATCAGAGACAGGCAGCAAAGGGCCGCTAGAGCCAAAGGCAGCAATGTGCCACTGATGGTGGATCCAAAGTTGATCCTTGACTTCATTGATCTTTGGCAGAAGGACCCCAATACTCCTTTGCCTGAGCTGAATCTCACTCCTGGCCAAAGTCATGTGTTGACGACCTTCATTGATGAGGAAAAATGGAAATTTGAACAAGGGAGGAAAGTGAAGAAAGCTCAGTACAAGAAAGAGCGCATTCTAAAGAACAATGTTCTGAAGCTATCACCTGGTGAACTTGTTGCTCTACAAACAGAGATCAAGGGTCTCAACGATGAATTTGATAGATACTATGCTGATTGGATGGGAGCCAAAGTCAGATTTGTCAAGCTGACCAAGACCTTCACTCCAAATGTTGCAGCCTCATCGCAACATGAAATACCTCATGCTAAAGCATCTGCTCAGCCTACTGAAAAACATGCAAGCACAGCTGATGACAACCAGGCTATTGATGATTCTAAGAGTACCAGGGCTGCTAAAGAAATTCCAGCCACTAAAGAAACTGCCAGGGCAACCTCCAGTGTTGCGCCTGAAGAAACTGAACCTATTTCATCTGCTCCTCCTGCCAAGTCACCTCCCATGACAAGTACCAACCTTCCTTCTGCATCAGAAGCAAAGAAGACCAAGGTTGCGGAGAAGGCAACAATGAAGAAAAGGAAAGCATCTGCATTCTCAGAGTCTTCAGCTGCGAGGAAAGTGAAGACTTTGACGAGCTCTTATGCAAACCCCATAGATGTTGTTACAATATCAAGCATGCCATCAAAGGAGATTATTCCTTTTGGTGAGGAATATGTGATTCCTAGTGAATCAGATGAAGAAAATCCTTCTGCTGCTACGTCAGAGCAGTTGGATGAAGAGATTGAAGTGGATAACATCCCTTCAACTCCTCCGGTATCATTGCCCATGCCTCAGTTCACAGCTGAAGAGGCTGGCGTTGAAGAAATTGATGAAGAAGATGAGGATGTGGTTATTGGGTCTACAACTCCGATTATGAATGATGATTACCAGGAAAGTCATCACCCCAATTCACCACTTTTCACCCCTCTGCAACAAATTCCTCAGTCCCCTGTCCAAACTGAAGAAATTCATACGGGTTTTGAAGGGTGTCAAGCTTCACTTCCTTCTGTTCCAGAAGAAGTTCTAGCCACTAGTGCTGAAGAAATGGAGGCCAATGCTGCAGCTGATGAAACCGCTCCTGAAATTCCTCAGCCTGTGGCTCCAGAGGCTATACATCAAGAGGCTGTGAAGACATCAACTGCAAATCTTCAACCCAAGCCACATAATCCTCACACCAAGAAGCATAAGTTCAAGGCTGTTGAATTCTTTGTTGGGCATCATTTCTTCACTGACTACAATCCTTATGACTCTGCTCGACTTCATCGCAAGCGTCTTTGGATGGCTAGCCATATGAACTTCTATTCCTCGTTGCTGTTTGATAAGCACAAGATCTTTGACCATGAGCAAATTCCTCATGTGGATATGGAGTCTCTTATGTGCTTCACCCCAGTCCTCAATGTTCTTCATGACTCTGGGCCGCTCAACTTCTGCACCGACATATGCGATTGGAATGAAGAACTCATTCTTCAATTATTCGCCATGCTGCACATCATCGGAAACGTTGAAGATGTGAATTCATGGGTATTGGACTGGATGACTGAAAACACTCACTACAAAGCACCGGCCTCTGAATTGCTTCATGCCATTCCAGTCAGTCCTCCCACTGAAGGTGCAGTGCGCATCTATGATGAACCTAAACTTTCAAATCATCTGATGCAAGTGTTGATGAAGCCTTTGAAGCCAGGTGAGGGACTCCGGGATTAGGGGGTGTTCGGATAGCCGAACTATACCTTCAGCCGGACTCCTGGACTATGAAGATACAAGATTGAAGACGCTGTCCCGTGTCTGGAAGGGACTTTCCTTGGTGTGGAAGGCAAGCTTGGCAATACGGATGTTCAGATCTCCTACCATTGTAACCGACTCTATGTAACCCTAACCCTCTCCGGTGTCTATATAAACCAGAGGATTTTAGTCCGTAGGACAACATACACATCAACAATCATACCATAGGCTAGCTTCTAGGGTTTAGCCTCTCTGATCTCGTGGTAGATCTACTCTTGTACTACCCATATCATCAATATTAATCAAGCAGGATGTAGGGTTTTACCTCCATCGAGAGGGCCCGAACCTAGGTAAATCTTCGTGTCCCTTGCCTCCTGTTACCATCCAGCCTAGACGCACAGTTCGGGACCCCCCTACCCGAGATCCGCCGGTTTTGACACCGACATTGGTGCTTTCATTGAGAGTTCCTCTGTGCCGTCGCCGTCAGGCCCGATGGCTCCTACGATCATCAATGGCGATGCAGTCTAGGGTGAGACCTTCCTCCCCGGACAGATCTTCGTCTTTGGCGGCTTCGCACTGCGGGCCAATTCACTTGGCCATCTAGAGCAGATTGAAAGCTACGCCCCTGGCCGTCAGGTCAGATTCGGAAATTTAACTACACGGCTGACATCCGCGGGGACTTGATCTTCGGCGGATTTGAACCACCGCCAAGCGCGCCGCACTGTCACGGCGAGCATGATCTAGCTCTGCTGCCGAACAGTGCCCTGGAGGCCACACCCGCATCGGCTCCGACCCTTAGTTCGGAGCCAACCGCTCCGATTGACGATGGGCGGTTGGACGCCACCTCGGGGGCTGTGATCCCAACGGCGGTTGAGCCGAACACCAGCCCTGTACTCTGCGAGACTCGTGACTCCACGGAGCCGGATTCTTCTCCGGACTCCGAACCCTCCGCGCCCCTGCCGATCGAATCCGATTGGGCGCCAATCATGGAGTTCACTACGGCGGACGTCTTTCAGCACTCGCCTTTTGGCGATATCCTGAAGTCACTGAAGTCTCTCTCTTTATCAGGAGAGCCCTGGCCGGACTACGGTCAGCAAGGTTGGGGTACAGACAATGAAGAAATTCAAAACCCACCCACCACCCACTTTGTAGCCACTGTCGACGACTTAACCGACATGCTCGACTTCAACTCCGAAGACATCGACGGTATGGACGCCGATGAATGAGATGATGAAGAACCAGCGCCTACTAGGCCCTGGAAAGCCACCTCGTCATATGACATATACATGGTGGACACCCCAAAGAGGGAGAGGGCGATGGAAGAGCGGAGGATGACCCCTCCAAGAAACAGCCCAAGCGCTGGCGTCAGCGGCACCGCTCAAAATCCTGCCAACACAAAAATGGTGATTCCAGCATGGGAGATAATAATACTCCGGAGAGTGCCGAAGAAAACCCCCTCCAGCAAGGTTTAGCACAGGAGGATGGAGAAACCAGCCCTCATGAGAGAGCGGCAGACAGAGAGGTCGAGGACGATAATTATATGCCTCCCTCCGAAGACGAGGCAAGCCTCGACAACGACGAATTCGTCGTGCCAGAGGATCCCGTTGAGCAAAAGCGTTTCCAACGCAGGCTTATGGCCACGGCAAGAAGCCTCAAGAAAAAACAGCAACAGCTCCGAGCTGATCAAGATTTGCTGGTTGACAGATGGACCGAAGTCCTTGCGGCCGAAGAGCATAAACTCGAACGCCCCTCCAAGAGTTACCCAAAGCGCAGATTGCTACCCCAATTAGAGGAGGAAGCACTTGATGCGGCCGAACGGCCACCTCGTGGCCGCGACAGAGAGGCCTCCCGACCCTCCACTCAAGCCGCACCCCATACCAAGGCACGGGAATATGCGCCGGACTTACGAGACATGTTGGAGGACAAGGCAAGGCAAACACGATCGATCTACGGATCGCGTGGGCACCCCACGGCTCGAGACGGTAACCGTCACGCCGGCCAGAAATTCGGCAGGGCTGAACACAGTAGACAAAACTCATTGGAGATACGTCATGATATCGCCCAGTACAGAGGCGCCGCACACCCACTGTGCTTTACAGACGAAATAATGGAGAAGCAAATACAAGGGGTACACTAATTACTAAGACTGAGGAAGTCACAATTAATGCAAAAACAGCTAATTGGAAAGCAATAGTCATATTTCTAATCCTCCAAGCTACCATCAAATAAAGTTGACTACATATTTGATCCCTCACTTAAACCAAAATTGTAAAAGAATACAAGAAGTAGGAATCATCAAATCCCCGAGGGTTTCAAACCCATAAACATCGAATCATATGATGGCACAACAGACCCTGCGGTATGGATCGAGGATTATCTCCTTCATATCCACATGGCCCGCGGCGACGATTTTCACGCCATCAAATACCTCCCACTCAAGCTTAAAGGACCAGCTCGACATTGGCTCAACAGCTTGCTAACAGGATCAATCAGTTGTTGGGAGGACCTGGAAGCCGCATTCCTCGACAATTTCCAGGGCACTTATGTGCGACCCCTAGACGCCGATGACCTAAGTCACGTAATTCAGCAGCCAGAGGAATCGGCCAGGCAATTCTGGACATGGTTCCTAACAAAGAAAAATCAAATAGTCGACTGTCCGGACGCTGAGGCCCTAGCAGCCTTCAAGCACAATATCCGCGACGAGTGGCTGGCCTGGCACCTTGGACAGGAAAAGCCGAAATCTATGGCAGCACTCACGACACTCATGACCCGCTTTTGCGCGGGAGAAGACAACTGGCTTGCTCGTAGCAACAATATGACCAAGAACCCTGGTAGTTCAGATACCAGGGACATTAGTGGCAGGTCGCGTCGCAACAAGCAGAAGCGCCGCATTAATGGCGACAATGCTCAGGATACGGCAGTTAATGCCGGATTCAGAGGCTCTAAATCCGGTCAGCAGAAAAAACCATTCAAAAGGAATCCTAGGGGCCCGTCCAGCTTGGACCGAATACTCGACCGCTTGTGCCAAATACATGGCACCCCCGAAAAGCCGGCCAATCACACCAACAGGGATTGTTGGGTGTTCAAACAGGCAAGCAAGTTAAGCGCCAACAATGAAGACAAGGGGCTGCATAGCGATGATGGCGAGGAGCCCCGGCCACCGAACAACAATGGACAGAAGGGTTTTCCCCCACAAGTGCAGACGGTTAACATGATATACGCCACCCACGTCCCCAAAAGGGAGCGGAAGCGCGCGTTAAGGGACGTATACGCTGTAGAGCCAGTCGCCCCAAAGTTCAACCCATGGTCCTCCTGCCCGATCACCTTTGATCGAAGAGACCATCCCACTAGCATCCGTCATGGCGGATTTGCTGCATTGGTTCTAGACCCAATTATTGACGGATTTCATCTCACTAGAGTCCTCATGGACGGTGGCAGCAGCCTGAACCTGCTTTACCAGGATACAGTGCGAAAAATGGGCATCGATCCCTCGAGGATTAAGCCCACCAAAACGACCTTTAAAGGCATAATACCAGGTGTAGAGGCCAACTGTACAGGCTCAGTCACACTTGAAGTGGTCTTCGGATCCCCGGATAATTTCCAAAGCGAGGAATTGATCTTCGACATAGTCCCATTCCGCAGTGGCTATCATGCACTGCTCGAACGAACCGCATTCGCCAAATTCAATGCGGTACCGCACTACGCATACCTTAAGCTCAAGATGCCAGGCCCTCGTGGAGTAATTACGGTCAATGGAAACACTGAATGCTCCCTCCGAACGGAGGAGCACACAGCGGCCCTTGCAGCGGAAGTACAAAGCAGCCTCTCCAGGCAGTTCTCCAGTCCGGCCATTAAACGTCCGGACACCGTCAAGCGCGCCCGGAGTAACCTATAACAAGACCGCCTGGCACGTTCCGAGTAGGCGTAGCAATGCGGCCCCAACCCCAACCCTCGCAAAAAGGTGACGCCAGTACTTCGCGTCCATAACTACGCTCTGGAAATACCATGGGCATAGGGGGAGGGGCACCATCATGGCACGCCCAAAACACGGCTTAAACCACACCAGGGGCTGCCGATTTTTTTTACTTTTCTCTTACTTCGAGGACTCTACTCTCCGGAAGGCCTGTTCGGCAGTTCAATTGCCGAATAACCGACACAAGAACCAGGGAAGCAGACAAGCCATGCCGCATTATGGAAATCCCAGGTGGTCTCTATCACGAGCAGTATACCTGTTTCGCATACTATTCCGCAGCTTGCCCCTGGAGTAGGCATGTTAAATAGTCCAACTTTTCGTTTATCGCATTACTTGTATCGTTCTGCTTTGATCGCAGCTATTTTTAATAAACAATGCATAGCTTTTGTCTATTTTTTGCATTATCTTTTTATAAATAAATGTTCCTTAACAACATGTTGCACCCGTACAACTTGGTACGGCCAAAATACGCCAGGGGCTTTTAGCACCCCTCAATATGGTGTGAGAAGTCCGAACACTTTCACAAGTGCGGCACCCCGAACTTATAGCACTATATGCATCGGCTCCGAATCATGTCTTGGGTCAATAGTTGGGTTTGCCCGGCTCCTATGTTTTGGTGCCTTACGTTCCGCTATATCGGCTAAGGTAGCACTAGGAGAACCACTGCGATTGTGCCCCAGTTGAGATGGGCCGAGCACCTCAGTGGAGAAAGCTAAAACTGACTGTCATGATGAAGCGAGAGCTGGTCGCTGTTCGAGAGGTTTTTTCGAGTCCCTAAAGACTTATGCCGCTTAGGGCGAGGAGTCGGCTCTGTCCGGCCAAGCTGTGGATAGCGCCCCGAACTCGGTCTTCCGAATACTAGGGGCTTCGCCGAAATTTAAAATTATAGAATTCTATGGCTAAGTGAGAGTGTTCACGATTATAGTCTGATTGCCTCGTTCATCGGGCTAAGTGCCTCCCTCGAAGGACCCAAATATGGGAAAAAGAGTGCCCAGGTTTATCCCCGAACACCCCAGCACTAGCGGCAAGGGGGCAGAAGCCGACGACTCACCATCTCTCAGTATTGATAAACAGCCGCACAGAAGGTAATATTTTAAATTCAAGCAGCATTGCTCAGCGCATATGAACAAGTTTTCAGCGCACAGGACAAACACGAGCGAGTTTTACTCAAAAATTACATCCCTAGTACATTCATCCGCCACAAGGCGGGCACCCTTCAGAACATCCTTATAGTAATTTTCGGGCTTGCGATGCTCTTTCCCCGCTGGTGGCCCGTCCTTCACAAGCTTCTCCACATCCAACCTGCCCCAGTGCACCTTAGCACGGGCAAAGGCCCTACGGGCACCTTGAATACATACGGAGCTCTTGATGACTTCGAGCCTTGGACAGGCCTCCACCAGCCGCCGCACCAGCCCGAAATAGCTCCCAGGCAGAGCCTCTCCAGGCCACAGCCGAACTAGGAGGCCCTTCATGGCCTGTTCGGCCGCCTTGTTGAGCTCGACCAGTTGCCCCAGCTGGTCGCTCAGGGGCACGGGCTGTCCGGCCTCAGCATACTAAGACCAGAACACCTTCTCCGTCGAGCTACCCTCCTCGGCTCGATAGAATGCGGCGGCATCGGATACACTCCGGGGAAGATCTGCAAATGCCCCTGGAGAGCTCCGGATTCGGGTAAGTATCAAGTAACTCACGTTTATGTGTTTACTTTGCATAAAGAATGCCTTACCCGCCGCTATCTTCTTCACCTCATCCAACTCCTGGAGGGTCTTCTGGGATTCGGCCTTGGCAGATTTGGCATTTTCAATAGCCACCGCAAGCTCGGACGCTTGCGTCTTCAAGTCACGCTCCAAACTCTCATGTTTTTCCATGAGAGCCTGGAGCTCTTGACGCACCTTGCCAACCTCGGCCTCATACTTCTCCCGCTCGGTGCGCTCCGAGGCCGAATTCTTCTCGGCCTCGTCTAGCGCTTGCTTAAGGGTCGCCACCTCAGACGTGGCCCCTACAATAGCCATGATAATCCTGTCATTTTTTGCAATTGCACCTTTTATATATATATTTTTTAACAAGGTATTTCTTACCTTCATTGTCCTCGAGCTGCTTCTTGGCACGCTCGAGCTCTTGCTCGGACCTTTCAAGGTCCTGCTTTAGCGTGTCCACTTCCGCAGTCAGTGCGGCGGATGCAAGCAGGGTAGCCTGCACATGCATATTGACTCATTTTTGTTAGACTCCTGCGAATTCTGTTTGATCCTCTATTCGGCTTTTCTTCCCGAACGCCAAACAGAGCATCAGGGGCTACTGTCTATGCGGTACTATTATTTACACTTTCTTTACTTACCTCGAAGCCTGTCAAAAGGCCAGTACAAGCTTCAGTCGGTCCGTTTTTGCGGACTGAACCTTCTGGACCACCGCACTCATAATAGCGCGGTGCTCCTCGTCGATGGAGGCGCCTTGGAGCGCCTCCAGCATATTGCCCAGCGCCTCCGGTTGGACGGAGGCCTCCGGCACGGTGGACTTGCTCCTCTCGGAAGGAGGTCCCCCGCCGGACTCCGGAACCTTTGAAGGTTCCGGAGTGGTGTCCGGCCTAGAGCCGGACTTGGAGCCCTGGGCGGTTTCATCCCCTTTACTCCTGGAGTCCGGGAGGTCGCCTTGCGGCGCCTCCGGGACCACCTCCTCCCTGCTTGGAACCTGTTGGGACAACACCTCGGTGTCGTCCGTAGGGCGGGGGGAGGAAGCCGTTGGAAGCGAGTTCACATCCGACGAGTCCAGTGAGCCGCTCGACGACGCGTCGAGCCGGTCTTTGGGTGGGCTGCATAAGCATATTCGACATAATGGAAAGCTGTGCAATAAACGAATATTATGAATTACTCCAGTATCCCGATACTTACGATTTTGCCAGGGGCTTGGCCCTGGGCTGCCACTCATCTCTGCCATCATCGGCGTCGGCGGAGTAGTCCGGAGGAAGGGTTTTCCCCTTCTTGGACCCTCCGGCCTCCTCAGAGAGGGTGGCCCTCCTTTTCTTTTCTCCTCCCGCTGGAGGGGGAGAGGTTTCTTCTTCTTCCTCCTCGTCTTCGCGAGAGGAAGGCGCTTCGGGACCGTCGGATGATGAATCCGACACCTCCTGGCGCCGGGCGCTCTTTTGAGTCCCCGTGGCCCTTTTCGTGGCCTTCTTCTCCGACACCACATAGGGCGCCGGAACCAGCAGCCTCGCCAAGCGAGCGTCCGCTGGGCCTTTGGGCAAAGGGGCCGGACAATTGATCTGTTCGGACGTCACCTGCCAATCCTGTCAGAGGAAAGGGAGCTTAGATCCCGCATAGAGTCAAACTATGGAAAACTGGTACCCTGTAAAAGGAAAAAAACAGCTTACCGCGAGCGCGTGACGCTGCGCGCTGAATCCGCGATCCTCGGTAGCGGATGTGGGAGCCTCGGCGCCCTTGAAAAGCATCCTCCAGGCATCTTCGTACGTCGTGTCGAAGAGCCTGGAGTTTGATGCTGCACCGGGTCGAACTCCCACAGATTGAAGGCCCGTCGTTGACACGGGAGGATCAGGCGGATGAGCATAACCTGGACTATGTTGACAAGCTTGAGCTTCTTGTCCACCAGGGTTTGGATGCATGTTTGGAGTCCAGTCAGCTCTCCTTTTTTACCCCAAGACAGGTCTGCCTCCTTCCAGGAGGTGAGCCGTGTAGGGGGGCCGGATCGAAACTCAGGGGGTGCGACCCATTCGGCGTCACGCGGCTCGGTGACATAAAACCACCATGATTGCCACCTCTTCAGGGTCTCCACAAAGGATCCCTCGAGCCACAGGACGTTGGCCATCTTGCCAACCATGGCACCGCCGCACTCCGCCTGGCTGCCACGCACCACCTTTGGCTTGACGTTGAAAGTCTTAAGCCATAGGCCAAAATGGGGGCGGATGCGAAGGAACACCTCGCACACGACGATGAACGCCGAGATGTTGAGGATGAAGTTCGGGGCCAGATCGTGGAAATCCAGGCCGTAGTAGAACATGAGCCCCCGGACAAATGGATGCAGAGGGAAGCCCAGTCCGTGAAGGAAATGGGGGAGGAATACCACCCTCTCACGGGGCCTAGGAGTGGGGATGAGCTGCCCCTTTTCGGGAAGCCGGTGCGCGATGTCGCTAGCCAGATATCCTGCCTTCCTTAGCTTTTTGATGTGTCCCTCCGTGACGGAGGAGACCATCCACTTGCCTCCCGCTCCGGACATGACTGGAGAAGGTTGAGGTGGTAGTGCGGACTTGGGCGCTGGAGCTCGAGTGCGCAAGAATGGATAGGCAAAGGAGGAAGAAGGCGTGGGTGAAAAGGTGGATCCTTATCCCCTTATATGGGTGGACGCGACTACATGTCCCCACCAGCCTGGTAAAACTCGCTTATCTCCAAGCACCATAATCAAAGGCGCGGTTGGGTTACCACGCCCGTATTGATGAGAATCCCGGAATAAGGGGGCACGATCTCTGCTTTGATAAGACGTGCCAAGGAAGCCGCCTCGCATGACGCGCTGAGGTGGGATAATTAAACGACTCGGATAAAGGCTTGGCCGTGGTGTGTTGCACCACGGAATACGTCAGCAGATTAGATTTATGTAAATATTATTCTCTCTATGGCAATATGTGGAAAACTTATCTTGCAGAACCGGACACTATCTTTGTGTTTAAAATCTTCTATGAAGTACTTGGAGGAGGAACCCGCCTTGCAATGCCGAAGACAATTTGCGCGCTGAACTCGTCGTCATTGAAGCCTGGTTCAGGGGCTACTGAGGGAGTCCTGGATTAGGGGTGTTCGGATAGCCGAACTATACCTTCATCCGGACTCCTGGACTATGAAGATACAAGATTTAAGACTCTATCCCGTGTCCGGAAGGGACTTTCCTTGGCGTGGAAGGCAAGCTTGGCGATACGGATGTTCAGATCTCCTACCATTGTAACCGACTCTATGTAACCCTAACCCTCTCCGGTGTCTATATAAACCGGAGGATTTTAGTCCGTAGGATAACATACACATCAACAATCATACCACAGGCTAGCTTCTAGGGTTTAGCCTCTCTGATCTCGTGGTAGATCTACTCTTGTACTACCCATATCATCAATATTAATCAAGCAGGACGTAGGGTTTTACCTCCATCGAGAGGGCCCGAACCTAGGTAAAACTTCGTGTCCCTTGCCTCTTGTTACCATCCGGCCTAGACGCACAGTTCGGGACCCCCTACCCGAGATCCACCGGTTTTGACACCGACACCAGGCCAAGCTCCGGACCATGTTCCCAGTGAAGGAATTGCTCTATGTGCCACGGACGATCTACATAATATTGACCAAAACCCTAAGTCCAATCAAGGGCCACAACTCTGATGACGAAGAAGTTGTTGGCATCATGAAGAATCTGTTGTTCAATATCATCCATGGTATTCCTATCAACTACCATGATTTCTTCATGAGGACTTTGGCCAATGTAGCTCTGTCACCGTTTGAGTTGAAGCCTTATGCTCCCTAGGTTATGAGATTCATCAGATCAAGGTCTTCAATCAACTATCAGGCTGACTGTGAAAATCATCTCAGCTACTTGCCGCCTATTGAAGTCCTCAAAAGGACTATTTCCTCAGCTAATGCGAAGGGCAAGGCTGCTGTCATTGATGAAGGAACTCGTCCATTGGATGGACAGTTTCATAAAGCTGCACCATATTCCACCAATGATGACTCTGCCACACATGATACCGCCGCAAGTGCTTCAAAGCAATATCCTCAAGCCACTGCTCCACGTGTGATGACTAATCATGAGCTTCTCCTCGGTCTTCATCAGAAGGTCGATCACAACCACAAGTGGGTCAAGCATCAGTTTGGTTTGATTCTTCAGAATATGACGATTGCGCAAAACACTGTGAAGAAGAACCATTACTACTTGCATGAAGTTTATGGCCGCACTTGGTCCGTATTGTCTCACCTCTACGGTGATGAAGATCTCAAGCAGATGGGCTTCCAACAGGACTTTGACTGGTCTCAATCACCTTCGAAGAAATTCAAGAAGGTCAAAGTTCCCCACCTGGTCGCCAGTTCATATTCTTCATCATGCAGGATGGATGAAGCTGAAGATTTGAACGACACCGCGACAGGCCCTACTCTAACAGACAACCCCAACAACACTGGCGCTCCTCCTTCGACATCATGATGACTTTCTTCAGGGGCATTAGTCCTCTTTTTTCTTCCCTTTTGGTCATTCAATGACAAAGGGGGAGAAATTTGAGTTAGTCTTCAAGTGGATCTCTATATATGGGCGTTTTTTTGTTAAGTTACAACTCTTGCTCTTCTGAAGTGTTTGTTGATCGAGTTGTAAACTTAAGTCCTATGGTGGTCTAATAGTCTTGCTCTGTTTTCTGCATGCTATTCCCTCAAGTTCGTTAATGCACGCATGTTGAATTTCATCAGACACCGTATTTCATCAAGCATTTCAAATTCTTCATATCGTATGTTAAATGCATGTATGAATTACAAGATATAAGGGGAGATCTCCATGATTCTACTCTACAATGTGCATTTGCTATTCAAAGCAAATTCCTCATGTATGCAAATCTTCAGGGGGAGTTCTTCTATATCTTGCAAAAAAAATCCTCAATATCAGTATCTACACTTCATATGTTTATCCCCGTTGAAAACTTGACCTATATTGCCATCAATCACCGAAAAGGGGGAGATTGTAAGTGCATCTAGTGCCCCTTAGTGATTTTAGTGTATTGAAGATTTATAGGTTAAGAGATTAATGAGTTTTTGAGTGTACACAGGTCTATAAGTCTATGAGGAGTTTGATATTTACGATGAAAGTTGAGCCCTAAAAATGAATGTCTTCAGTTGAAGACTTTGGTTTTCTTGAAGACTTTGGGAGTGAAGAAATTTGTGTGACCGTGAAGACTTGATATTCATGCGAGGAATATGAAGCGTGAAGACTTTTGTTTTCGTAGTTTCATTTTCTCTTTCTTGAGTCATGGGTAACACCGTATTGTTAAAGGGGTCGAGGTAAAACCAAGGAAAAGTTTCCAAGTGATGATCATCTCAAAATCCTACACCTACCCAATCCTTTCGAGTGAAGCCATTGGAAATCTCATACAGTTCAGTCAATTTCTTCAGTGACAGAGACAAAGATCTTCTGGTCTCTGAGGAATTTGTTCTGACTAAGGAGTTAGGAATTCGCCAGTGCGGATTGTCTACAAGTGAGGAACATCATAGCCCTGAGGAATTTGATACTCAAATATCCGACCGTTGTTGTGCTATGCGCCAGCTGTCCCAAAATATCTACCCACCTAACGGTCATATCATTAAAGGGAATTTATGTCTTATTATGTCGGGCTGCTCCCTAGACTATAAATAGCCGCCCCCTACTACCACTAGTTGGTTGGCTACTTCCTACCCCTTGAGCACTGCATTGGTTTTCCCTTGAAGAGGAAAGGGTGATGCAGCAAAGTAGCGTAAGTATTCCCCTCAGTTTTTGAGAACCAAGGTATCAATGCAGTAGGAGGCCGCACGCAAGTCCCTCGTACCTACACAAACAAATAAGAACCTCGCAACCAACACGATAAAGGGGTTGTCAATCCCTTCACGGTCACTTACGAGAGTGAGATCTGATAGAGATAATAATGATAAGATAAATATTTTTGGTATTTTTATGATATAGATTGAAAGTAAAGATTGCAAAATAAAATAGATTGGAAACTTATATGATGGAGAATAGACCCGAGGGCCATAGGTTTCACTAGTGGCTTCTCTCAAGATAGCATAAGTATTATGGTGGGTGAATGAATTACTGTCGAGCAATTGATAGAAAAGAGAATAATTACGAGAATATCAAGGCATGATCATGTATATAGGCATCACGTCCGTGACAAGTATACCGACTCCTGCCTGCATCTACTACTATTACTCCACACATCAACCGCTATCCAGCATGCATCTAGAGTATTAAGTTCATAAGAACAGAGTAACGCCTTAGGTAAGATGACATGATGTAGAGGGATAAACTCAAGCAATATGATATAAAACCCATCTTTTTATCCTCGATTGCAACAATACAATATGTGTTGTTTCCCTTTCTGTCACTGGGATCGAGCACCGCAAGATTGAACCCAAAGCTAAGCACTTGTCCCATTGCAAGAAAGATCAATCTAGTAGTCCAAACCAAACTGATAATTCGAAGAGACTTGCAAAGATAACCAATCATGCATAAAAGATTTCAGAGAAGAATCAAATATTGTTCATAGATAGACTTGATCATAAACCCACAATTCATCGGATCTCAACAAACACACCGCAAAAAGAGTTACGTCGAATAGATCTCCAAGAAGATCGAGGAGAACTTTGTATTGATATCCAAAGAGAGAGAAGAAGCCATCTAACTACTAGATATGGACACGAAGGTCTGAAGTAAACTACTCACACATCATCGGAGGGGCCATGGAGTTGATGTAGAGGCCCTCCGTGATCGATGCCCCCTCCGACGGAGCTCCGAAAAAGTCCCCAAGATGGGATCTCTTGGGTACAGAAGGTTGCGGCGGTGGAAATAGGGTTTCGTGGTGCTCCTAGATGTTTTCGGGGTATGTGAACATATATAGGAGGAAGAAGTAGGTCGGTTGAGCCATGAGGAGCCCACGAGGGGGGAGGGCCCGCCCGGGGGGTAGACGCACCCCCTGCCTCGTGGCCTCCTCGTTGGTTGCTTGACGTCCACTCCAAGTCCTTTGGATCACGTTTGTTCCAAAAATCACACTCCCGAAGGTTTCATTCCATTTGGACTCCGTTCGATATTCCTTTTCTGTGAAACACTGAAATAGGCAAAAAAAACAGCAATTTCCACTAGGCCTTGGGTTAATAGGTTAGTCCCAAAAATAATATAAAAGTGTAAAGTAAAGCCCATTAACATCCAAAACAGATAATATAATAGCATGGAACAATCAAAAATTATAGATACGTTGGAGACATATCAGCATCCCCAAGCTTAATGCCTGCTCGTCCTCGAGTAGGTAAATGATAAAAACAGAATTTTTGATGTGGAATGCTTTCTAGAATATTCTTCAATGTATTTTTCTCTATTGTGGCATGAATTTTTAGATCCGAAAGGTTCAAGATAAAAGTTTATTGTTGACATAAAAATAGTAATACTCCACATATGGTAATCAAGCAATTATGTCTTATCAAAATACCATAGCCAAAGAAAACTTATGCCTACAAAGTCATATAGTTTGTCCATGCTTCATTTTCATCACACAAAATGCTCCCATCATGCACAACCCCGATGACAAGCCAAGCAATTGTTTCATACTTAGCCTTTTCAAACTCTTTCAACTTTTACGCAATATATGAGCGCGAGCATGGACATAGCACTATGGGTGGAATAGAATACGATGATTGAGGTTGTGTGAGAAGACAAAAAGGGAGAAAGTCTAACATTGACGCGGCTAATCAATGGGCTATGGAGATGCCCACCGATTGATGTCAATGCAAGGAGTAGGGATTGCCATGCACCAGATGCACTAGAGCTATAAATATATGAAAGCTCATCAAAGAAACTAAGTGGGTGTGCATCCAACTTGCTTGCTCACGAATACCTAGGGCATTTGAGGAAGCCCATCATTGGAATATACAAGCCAAGTTCTATAATGAAAAATTCCCACTAGTATATGAAAGTGACAAAATAAGAGACTCTCTATCATGAAGATCATGGTGCTACTTTGAAGCACAAGTGTGGAAAAGGGATAGTAACATTGTCCCTTCTCTCCTTTTCTCTCTTTTTTTATTTGGGCCTTTTTTATGGCATTTTTTTTATTTATTTTCCGTCCGGAGTCTCATCCTGACTTGTGGGGGAATTGTAGTCTCCATCATCCTTTCCTCACATGGGACAATGCTCTAATGATGATCATCACACTTTTATTTACTTACAACTCAAGAATTACAACTCGATACTTAGAAAAAAATATGACTCTATGTGAATGCCTCCGGCGGTGTAATGGGATTGTGATGAATCAAGAGTGACATGTATGAAAAATTAAGCATGGTGGCTTTGCCACAAATACGATGTTAACTACATGATCATGCAAAGCAATATGACAATGATGATGCATGTCATAATAAATGGAAGGGTGGAAAGTTGCATGGCAATATATCTTGGAATGGCTATGGAAATGCCATAATAGGTATGTATGGTGGCTGTTTTGAGGAAGATATAAGGAGGCTTATGTGTGATACAGCATATCATATCACGGGGTTTGGATGCATCGACAAAGTTTGCACTAACTCTCAAGGTGAGAAAGGGCAATGCACGGTACCAAAGAGGCTAGCAATGATGGAAGGGTGAGAGTGCGTATAATCCATGGACTCAGCATTAGTCATAAAGAACTCACATACTTATTGCAAAAATCTACAAGTCATCAAAACCAAGCACTACGCGCATGCTCCTAGGGGGATAGATTGGTAGGAAAAGACCATCCCTCATCCCCGACCGCCACTCATAAGGAAAGCAATCAAAGAACACCCCATGCTTCAAATTTGTCACATAACATTTACCATACGTGCATGCTATGGGACTTGCCAACTTCAACACAATTATTCATCAATTTCACAATTACTCAACTAGCACACCTCTAATATTACCACCTTTATATCTCAAAACAACCTATCAAGCATCCAACTTCCCTTAGCATTTAAAATTTATAACCAAAGTGAATTACCATGCTGTTCTAAAGGACTCTCAAAATGATATAAGTGAGGCATGAGAGATCAATTATTTCTATAAAATAAAACCACCACCGTGCTCTAAAAGATATAAGCGAAGCACTAGAGCAAAAATTATCCAACTCAAAAGATATAAGCGAAGCACATAGAGTATTCTAATAAATTCCAATTCATGTGTGTCTCTCCCAAAAGGTGTGTACAGCAAGGATTATTGTGGTAATATAAAAAGCAAATACTCAAATCATACAAGACGCTCCAAGCAAAACACATATCATGTGGCGAATAAAAATATAGCTCTAAGTAAAGTTACCGATGGACGAAGACGAAAGAGGGGATGCCTTCCGGGGCATCCCCAAGCTTAGGCTTTTGGTTGTCCTTGAATTTTACCTTGGGGTGCCTTGGTCATCCCCAATCTTAGGCTCTTACCACTCCTTGTTCCATAATCCATCAAATCTTTACCCAAACTTGAAAACTTCACAACACAAAACTTAAAATAAAATCTTCGTGAGCTCCGTCAGTAAAAGAAAACAAACCACCACTTCAAGGTACTGTAATGAAATCATTCTTTATTTATATTGGTATTAAATCTAATGTATTCCAACTTTTCTATGGTTCACAAACTCTATTAATAGCCATAGATTCAACAAAATAAGCAAACAACACACGAAAAACAGAATCTGTCAAAAACAGAAGAGTCTGTAGTAATCTGTAGGTTTCGAATACTTCTGGAACCCCAAAAATTCTAAAATAAATTTCTGGACGTGAGGAACTTATCTATTAATCATCTGCAAAAAGAATTAACTAAATAGCACTCTCCAGTAAAAAAATGGCAGCAATTCTCGTGAGCGCTAAAGTTTCTGTTTTCTACAGCAAGATCACAAAGACTTTCCCCAAGTCTTCCCAAAGGTTCTACTTGGCACAAACACTAATTAAAAGCATAAAACCACATCTAAGCAGAGGATAGATGAATTATTTATTACTAAACAGAATCAAAAAGCAATAAACAAAAATAAAATTGGGTTGCCTCCCAACAAGCGCTATCGTTTAACGCCCCTAGCTAGGCATAAAAGCAAGGATAGATCTGGGTATTATCATCTTTGGTATGCAATCCATAAGCGGCTCTCATAATAGATTCATAAGGTAATTGAATTTTATTTCTAGGAAAGTGTTCCATGCCCTTCCTTAAAGAAAATTGGAATCAAATATTCCCTTCCTTCATATCAATAATTGCACCAATCATTCTAAGGAAAGGTCTACCAAGAATAATAGGACATGTAGGATTGCAATCTATATCAAGAACAATGAAATCTACAGGCACATAATTCCTATTTGCAACAATAATAACATCACTAATTCTTCCCATAGGTTTCTTAATGGTGGAATCCGCAAGATGCAAGTTTAAAGAACAATCATCAAATTCAAGGAAACCTAGCAAATCACACAAAGTTTTAGGAATCGTGGAAACACTAGCACCCAAATCACATAAAGCAAAGCATTCATTATATTTAATCTTAATTTTTATAGTAGGTTCCCACTCATCATGAAGTTTTCTAGGGATAGAAACTTCCAATTCAAGCCTTTCTTCATAAGATTGCATTAAAGCATCAATGATATGTTTAGTAAGAGCTTTATTTTGGCTATAAGCATGCGGAGAATTTAGCACGGATTGCAACAAGGAAATACAATCTATTAAAGAACAATTATCATAATTAAATTCCTTGAAATCCAAGATAGTGGGTTCATTGCTATTTAAAGTTTTGACCTCTCCAATCCCACTTTTATCAATTTTTGCATCAAGATCTAAAAACTCTGAATCATTGGGACGCCTTCTAACTAAAGTTGACTCATCTCCAGTCCCATCATTATCAAGATTCATATTGCAAAACAAATAATTAATAGGGGACACATCAATAACTTTTAGATCTTCATATTTATTATCTTGGAAATTAGAAGGACACGCTTTCACAAAGCAATCTTTTTAGCACGCATCCTAGCGGTTCTTTCTTTGCACTCATCAATGGAAATTCTCATAGCTTTGAGAGACCCATTGATATCATGCTTAGGTGGAATAGATCTAAGTTTCAAAGAATCAACATCAAGAGAAATTCTATCCACGTTTCTAGCCAACTCATCAATCTTAGACAATTTTTCTTCAATCAAAGCATTGAAACTCTTTTGCGAACTAATAAACTCTTTAATATTAGATTCAAAATCAGAGGGCATCTTATTATAATTTCCATAAGAATTGTTGTAGGAATTACCATAATTATTAGAGGAATTACTAGGAAACGGCCTAGGATTAAAATTACCTCTATACGCGTTATTACCAAAATTGTTCCTACCAACAAAATTCACATCCATAGATTCATTATTATTATCAATCGAAGTAGACAAAGCCATATCATTAGAATCTGAAGAAACACTTTTATTAGCAAACAATTTCATAAGTTGATCCATCTTTCCACTCAAAACATTGATTTCTTCTATAGCATGCACCTTTTTATTAGTAGATCTTTCAGTATGCCATTGAGAATAATTAACCATAATATTATCTAGGAGTTTAGTAGCTTCTCCTAAAGTGATTTCCATAAAAGTGCCTCCCGCGGCCGAATCTAAAAGATTTCTTGAAGCAAAATTCAATCCGGCATAAATTTTTGTATAATCACCCAAAGATTCAAACCATGTGTAGGGAATTATGTATCATTAATTTCATCCTCTCCCAAGCTTGTGCAACATGTTCATGATCAAGTTGCTTAAAATTCATAATATCGTTTCTAAGAGTGATGATCTTAGCGGGAGGAAAATACTTAGAGATAAAAGCATCTTTGCACTTATTCCATGAATCAATACTATTTTTAGGCAAAGACGAAAACCAAGTTTTAGCACGATCTCTAAGAGAAAACGGGAATAGCTTCAGTTTAACAATATCATTATCCACATCTTTCTTCTTTTTCATATCACACAAATTAACAAAGTTGTTTAGATGGGTAGCGACATCTTCACTAGGAAGGCCGGAAAACAGATCTTTCATGACAAGATTCAGCAAGGCAGCATTAATTTCAAAAGATTCAGCATCGGTAAGAGGAGCAATCGGAGTGCTAATAAAATCATTATTATTGGTATTGGAAAAGTCACACAACTTAGTATTATCTTGAGCCATCGTGACGATCAAGCAATCCAACACACAAGCAAACAAGAAACAACAAAAAGAGGCAAAGTGGAAAAGAAAAGGGGAACAGAAAGAGTGGGCGAATAAAACGGCAAGGGTGAAGTGGGGGAGAGGAAAATGAGAGGCAAATGGCAAATAATGTAATGCGATGGATAAGAGTTTGTGATGGGTACTTGGTATGTCTTGACTTGTGCGTAGACTCCCCGGCAACGGCACCAGAAATCCTTCTTGCTACCTCTTGAGCACTGCGTTGGTTTTTCCTTGAAGAGGAAAGGGTGATGCAGCAAAGTAGCGTAAGTATTTCCCTCACTTTTTGAGAACCAAGGTATCAAACTAGTAGGAGGCCACACGCAAGTCCCTCGTACCTACACAAACAAATAAGAACCTCGCAAACAACGCGATAAAGGGGTTGTCAATCCCTTCACGGTCACTTACGAGAGTGAGATCTTATAGAGATAATAATGATAAGATAAATATTTTTGGTATTTTTATGATATAGATTGAAATTAAAGATTGCAAAATAAAATAGATTGTAAACTTATATGGATAATAGACCTCGGGGCCATAGATTTCACTAGTGGCTTCTCTCAAGATAGCATAAGTATTACGGTGGGTGAACGAATTACTGTCGAGCAATTGATAGAAAAGCAAATAATTATGAGAATATCTAGGCATGACCATATATATAGGCATCACGTCCGTGACAAGTAGACCGACTCCTGCCTGCATCTACTACTATTACTCCATACATCGACCGCTATCCAGCATGCATCTAGAGTATTAAGTTCATAAGAACAGAGTAACGCCTTAGGTAAGATGACATGATGTAGAGGGATAAACTCAAGCAATATGATATAAACCCCATCTTTTTATCCTCGATGGCAACAATACAATACATGTCGTTTCCCTTTCTGTCACTGGGATCAAGCACCGCAAGATTGAACACAAAGCTAAGCACTTCTCCCATTGCAAGAAAGATCAATCTAGTAGGCCAAACCAAACTGATAATTCGAAGAGACTTGCAAAGATAACCAATCATGCATAAAAGATTTTAGAGAAGAATCAAATATTGTTCATAGATAGACTTGATCATAAACCCACAATTCATCGGATCTTGACAAACACACCGCAAAAAGAGTTACATCGAATAGATCTCCAAGAAGATCGAGGAGAACTTTGTATTGAGATCCAAAGAGAGAGAAGAAGCTATATAACTACTAGCTATGGACCCGAAGGTCCGAAGTAACCTACTCACACATCATTGAAGGGACCATGGAGTTGATGTAGAGGCCCTCCGTGATCAATGCCCCCTCCAGCAGAGCTCCGGAAAAGGCCCCAAGATGGGATCTCTTGGGTACAGAAGGTTGCGGTGGTGGAAATAGGGTTTCATGGTGCTCCTGGATGTTTTCGAGGTATGTGAACATATAGGAGGAATAAGTAGGTCAGTTGAGCCACGAGGAGCCCACGAGGGGGGAGGGCGCGGTCATGGGGTAGGCACTCCCCCTGCCTCGTGGCCTCCTCGTTGGTTGCTTGACGTCCACTCCAAGTCCTCTGGATCACATTTGTTCCAAAAATCATGCTCCCGAAGGTTTCATTCCGTTTGGACTCCATTTGATATTCCTTTTCTGTGAAACACTGAAATAGGCAAAAAAAATAGCAATTTGCACTAGGCCTTAGGTTAATAGGTTAGTCCCAAAATAATATAAAAGTGTAAAATAAAGACCATTAACATCCAAAACAGATAATATAATAGCATGGAACAATCAAAAATTATAGAGATGCTCGAGACGTATCACTGCTCCACGAGAAACTGACACTTATCATTGAGAGCATCCCACCTCCGAGGACTTTGAGCGAAAATCATCAAGTGAGGAAAACCCAAACCCAAACCCAAACACCTACAAACCCAAAGTGATTGAGCATCACTGAAGAGATTGTTCCTGTGTGGAACCGACGCTTGTTACCTTTGAGGACTGTGCATCCTCTAGAGGGTTAGGCGTCATGGTCTAGAGCATCCAAGAGGAAATTGTGGATCGCCGAGTGACCAAGCCTGTGAACGTTTGGAAGTCACCTAAAAACTTCCCACAAGTGATTGGGCGAGGTCTGTGTGACCTTAGCTCAAGGAGAATACATGAGGACTGTGTGTCCGGGACTCTGTGTCCGGGACTGTGTGTCCTCAGGTTTAAATACCTATCCGCTCCAACTAGACGTACGATTGTCACAACAGTTGGAACTGGTCAACCAAATCATCGTCTTCACCAAGCTACTCGTTCTATTTCCTCAACCCTTTCATTTCCTCATTCATGTATTGAAGTACTTAATCGTTACTGTCTGAAGACTTTGACTGAAGAATTTCTCAATTTCCTCGATCCTAATTCTTCAGTCACTTTGTCTTCAGCCTGCTTATCCTGTTTAGATGCTACTTGTACTCTGCGTTTGTTTTCATTTCGCCATGATGACTGTGCTACTACTCTGTTACATTTGCATCTGAGTATTTATTCCACTTCTTGACGTTCGTGACTTAGGAAATTCCTCACCTTGAATTTCCTCAGCGAGGAATTTGTAAAAACCGCCTATTCACCCCCCCTTCTAGTCGATATAACGCACTTTCATTATTACTATGATGTTCCTTTTTCTTTTTAAAATGGCACTCTAACAGAGTCGTCATGTTCATTTGGATCTGCATAATTTAAGAAGCTCGCTCCAAAACAAGCGTACGTGTAGCCTCCATATTTAGAGACTGTCGAGATTCTGTTTGGAGCTCAGTTCAAATTCAACCGCTGGCGTACGAGAAAAGTTACAGTGCCTTCCTCCTTGTATCACAACCTTGATTTAAATAGTGTTTCGCGTGTACACGCAGCGTCACACACAAATATTCACCGGCAAGCAGGGTAAATTGACCGCTAATCACCCGTCCGTTAATGGCCAACACAATCACTCAGATAACCGAGGTGGTCATTTAGATGGCCGCCATGCGGTGATAACCCACAAGTATAGGGGATCACAACAGTTTTTGAGGGTAGATTATTCAACCTAAATTTATTGATTCGACACAAGGAGAGCCAAAGAATATTCTCAAGTATTAGCAGTTGAGTTTTCAATTCAACCACACCTGAAAGACTTAATATCTGCAGCAAAGTATTTAGTAGCAAAGCAGTATGGAAGTAACGGTAATGGTGGCAAAACTAACAATAGTAGTTTTTGTAGCAATCGTAATAGTGGCAACGGAAAAGTAACTAAGCAAAGATCAATATGTGAAAAGCTCGTAGGAAATGGATCAATGATGGATAATTATGTCGGATGCAATTCATCATGCAATAGTTATAGCATAGGTGACACAAAACTAGCTCCAGTTCATCAATGTAATGTAGGCATGTATTCTGAATATAGTCATACATGCTTATGGAAAAGAACTTGCATGACATCTTTTGTCCTACCCTCCCGTGTCAGCGGGGTCCTATTGGAAACTAAGGTATATTAAGGCCTCCTTTTAATAGAGTACCGGACCAAAGCATAAATACTTAGTGAATACATGAACTCCTCAGACTACGGTCATCACCGGGAGTGGTCCCGATTATTGTCACTTCAGGGTTGTCGGATCATAACACATAGTTGGTGACTATTGACCTGCAAGATAGGATCAAGAACTCACATATATTCATGAAAACATAATACGTTCAGATCTGAAATCATGGCACTCGGGCCCTAGTGACAAGCATTAAGCATAGCAAAGCCATAACAACATCAATCTTAGAACATAATGGATAATAGGGATCAAACCCTAACAAAACTAACTCGATTACATGGTAAATCTCATCCAACCCATGACCATCCAGCAAGCCTACGATGAGATTACTCACGCACGGTGGTGAGCATCATGAAATTGGTGATGGAGGATGGTTGATGATGACGATGGCGATGGATCCCCTTTCCAGAGCCCCGAACGGACTCCAGATCAACCCTCCTGAGGAAGATTAGGGCTTGGCGGTGGCTCCGTATCGTAAAACATGATGAATCCTTCTCTCTGATTTTTTTCTCCCCGAAAGTGAATATATAGAGTTGGAGTTGCGGTCAGTGGAGTCCCAGGGGGGCCATGAGGCAGGGGAGCGTGCCCTGCACCCTCGTGGACAGGGTGTGGGCCCCTTGATGCTGATTCTTTTGCCAGTATTTTTTATTAATTCCAAAACGTGTCTCCATGGATTTTCAGGTCATTCCGAGAACTTTTATTTCTGCACAAAAATAACACCTTGGCAGTTCTGCTGAAAACAGCGTCAATCCAGGTTAGTTCCATTCAAATCATGCAAGTTAGAGTCCAAAACAAGGGCAAAAGTGTTTCGAAAAGTAGATACGTTGGAGATGTATCAAGTCCCCCAAGCTTAAACCTTTGCTTGTCCTCAAGCAATTCAGTCGACAAACTGAAAGTGATAAAGAAAAACTTTTACAAACTCTGTTTGATCTTATTGTTGCAAATATGTAAAGCCAGCATCCAAGTTTTCGGCGAAGATTATGAACTAACCATATTCACAATAACATTTAGGTCACATGTTCACTCATATCAATGGCATAATCAACTAGTGAGCAATAATAATAAATCTCGGATGACAACACTTTCTAAAAACAATCATAACATGATATAACAAGATGGTATCTCGCTAGCTCTTTCTAAGACTGCAAAACATAAATGCAGAGCACCCCTGAAGATCAAGGACTGACTAGACATTGTAACTCATGGTAAAAGAGATCTAGTCACATTCATACTCAATGTAAATTAATAGCAATGCATGCGAATGACAACGGTGCTCTCCAACTGGTGCTTTTTAATAAGAGGATGATGACTCAACATAAAAGTAAATAGATAGGCCCTTCACAGAGGGAAGTAGGGATTTGTAGAGGTGCCAGAGCTCAAGTTTTGAAACAGAGATAAATAATATTTTGAGTGGCATACTTTCATTGTCAACATAACAACCAAGAGATCTCGATATCTTCCATGCTACACACATTATAGGCGGTTCCCAAATAGAATGGTAAAGTTTATACTCCCCCACCACCAACAAACATCAATCCATGGCTTGTCCGAAACAACGGGTGCCCCCAACTAACAAAAATCCTGGGGGAGTTTTGTTTGCAATTATTTTGATTTGAGCATGGGACTGGGCATCCCGGTTACCGGGCATTTTCTCGTGAATGATAAGCGGAGTGCACTCATCGTGAGAATAACCCACCTAGCATGGAAGATATAGACGACCCTAGTTGATACATGAGCTATTCGAGCATACAAAACGGAATTTCATTTGAAGGTTTAGAGTTTGGCACATACAAATTTACTTGGAACGGCAGGTAAATACCGCATATAGGAAGGTATGGTGGACTCATATGGAATAACTTTGGAGTTTATGGAAATGGATGCACAAGCAGTATTCCCGCTTAGTACAAGTGAAGGCTAGAAAGAGACTGGGAAGCGACCAACTAGAGAGTGACACCAGTCATGAACATGCATTAAGATTAATCAACAATGAGTGTAAGCATGAGTATGATATAAATCACCATGAACATAAATATTGTGGAGACTATGTTGATTTTGTTTCAACTACATGCATGAACATGTGCCAAGTCAAGCCACTCGAATCGTTCAAATGAGGATACCACCATATCATACCACATCACAGCCATTTTAATAGCCTGTTGGCTGCTACCTCTTTTAGCACTGCGTTGGTTTTCCCCGAAGAGGAAGGGATGATGCAGCAAAGTAGCGTAAGTATTTCCCTCGGTTTTTGAGAACCAAGGTATCAATCCAGTAGGAGGCTACGCGTGAGTCCCTCGCACCTGCACAAAACAAATAAATCCTCGCAACCAACGCAAATAGGGGTTGTCAATCCCTATAGGGCCACTTACGAGAGTGAGATCTGATAGATATGATAAGATAATATTTTTGGTATTTTTACGATAAAGATGCAAAGTAAAATAAAGGCAAATTAAATGGAAAAGTAAATAACTAAGTAGTAGGAGATTGATATGATAAAGATAGACCTGGGGGCCATAGGTTTCACTAGTGGCTTCTCTCGAGAGCATAAGTATTCTACGGTGGGTGAACAAATTACTGTTGAGCAATTGACAGAATTGAGCATAGTTATGAGAATATGTAGGTATGATCATGTATATAGGCATCACGTCTAAGACAAGTAGACCGACTCCTGCCTGCATCTACTACTATTACTCCACTCATCGACCGCTATCCAACATGCATCTAGAGTATTAAGTTAAAAACAGAGTAACGCCTTAAGCAAGATGACATGATGTAGAGGGATAGACTCATGCAATATGAAGAAAACCCCATCTTGTTATCCTCGATGGCAACAATACAATATGTGCCATGCTGCCCTTACTGTCACCGGGAAAGGACACCGCAAGATTGAACCCAAAGCTAAGCACTTCTCCCATTGTAAGAAAGATCAATCTAGTAGGCCAAACCAAACCGATAATTCGAAGAGACTTGCAAAGATAATCAATCATACATAAAAGAATTCATAGAAGATTCAAATATTATTCATAGATAGACTTGATCATAAACCCACAATTCATCGGTCTCAACAAACACACCACAAAAAGAAGATTACATCGAATAGTTCTCCACAAGAGAGGGGGAGAACACTGTATTGAGATCCAAAAAGAGAGAAGAAGCCATCTAGCTACTAACTATGGACCCGTAGGTCTGAGGTGAACTACTCACACTTCATCGGAAGGGCTATGGTGTTGATGTAGAACCCTCCGTGATCGATGCCTCCTCCGGTGGAGCTCCGGAACAGGCCCCAAGATGGGATCTCATGGATACAGAAAGTTGCGGCGGTGGAATTAGGTTTTTGGCTCCGTATCTGATTGTTTGGGGGTACGTGGGTATATATAGGAGGAAGAAGTACGTCGGTGGAGCAACAGGGGGCCCACGAGGGTGGAGGGCATGTCGGGGGGGTAGGCGCGCCCCCTACCTCGTGGCCTCCTGTTACGTGTCCTGGCGTAGGGTCCAAGTCTCCTGAGTTGTATTCGATGAGAAAATCACGTTCCCGAAGGTTTCATTCCGTTTGGACTCCTGTTTGATATTCCTTTTCTTCGAAACCCTAAAACAGGCAAAAAACAGCAATTCTGGGCTGGGCCTCCGGTTAATAGGTTAGTCCCAAAAATAATATAAAAGTGCATAATAAAGCCCAATAATGTCCAAAACAGTAGATAATATAGCATGGAGCAATCAAAAATTATAGACATGTTGGAGACGTATCAAGCATCCCCAAGCTTAATTCCTGCTCGTTCTCGAGTAGGTAAATGATAAAAACAGAATTTTTGATGCGGAGTGCTACTTGGCATAATTTTAATGTAATTCTTCTTAATTGTGGTATGAATATTCAGATCCGAAAGATTCAAGACAAAAGTTCATATTGACATAGAAAATAATAATACTTCAAGCATACTAACAAAGCAATTATGTCTTCTCAAAATAACCTGGCTAAAGAAAGTTATCCCTACAAAATCATATAGTCTGGCTATGCTCTATCTTCACCACACAAAATATTTAAATCATGCACAACCCAGATGACAAGCCAAGCAATTGTTTCATACTTTTGACATTCTCAAAACTTTTTCAATCTTCACGCAATACATGAGCGTGAGCCATGGATATAGCACTATAGGTGGAATAGAGTGGTGGTTGTGGAGAAGACAAAAAGGAGAAGATAGTCTCACATCAACTAGGCGTATCAACGGGCTATGGAGATGCCCATCAATAGATATCAATGTGAGTGAGTAGGGATTGCCATGCAACGGATGCACTAGAGATATAAGTATATGAAAGCTTAAAAAGAAACTAAGTGGGTGTGCATCCAACTTGCTTGCTCATGAAGACCTAGGGCAATTTGAGGAAGCCCATCATTGGAATATATAAGCCAAGTTCTATAATGTAAGATTCCCAATAGTATATGAAAGTGATAACATGAGAGACTTTCTACTATGAAGATCATGGTGCTACTTTGAAGCACAAGTGTGGTAAAAGGATAATAACATTGTCCCTTCTCTCTTTTTCTCTCATTTTTTTATTTATTTGGGCCTTTTCTCTTTTTTATGGCCTCTTTTCTTTCTCTTTTTTTATTTGGGCTTCTTTGGCCTCTTTTATTTATTTTTCGTCCGGAGTCTCATCCTGACTTGTGGGGTAATCATAGTCTCCATCATCCTTTCCTCACTGGGACAATGCTCTAATAATGATGATCATCACACTTTTATTTTTCTTACAACTCAACAATTACAACTCGATACTTAGAACAAAATATGACTCTATGTGAATGCCCTCGACGGTGTACCGGGATATGCAATGATGCATGAGTGACAAGTATGAACGAATTATGAGCGGTGGCTTTGCCACAAATACCATGTCAACTACATGATCATGCTAAGCAATATGACAATGATGGAGTGTGTCATAAATGGAACGGTGGAAAGTTACATGGCAATATACCGGTGAATGGATATGGAAATGCCATAATAGGTAGGTATGGTGGCTGTTTTGAGGAAGGTATATGGTGGGTGTATGATACCGGCAAAAAGGTGCGCAGTATTAGAGAGGCTAGCAAAGGTGGAAGGGTGAGAGTGTGTATAATCCATGGACTCAACATTAGTCATAAAGAACTCATATACTTATTGCAAAAATCTACAAGTTATCAAAGCAAAGTATTACGTGCATGCTCCTAGGGGGATAGATTGGTAGGAAAAGACCATCACTCGTCCCCAACTGCCACTCATAAGGAAGACAATCAATAAATAAATCATGCTCCGACTTCATCACATAACGGTTCACCATACGTGCATGCTACGGGAATCACAAACTTCAACACAAGTATTTCTCAAATTCACAACTACTCAACTAGCATGACTTTAATATCACCATCTCCATATCTCAAAACAATTATCAAGTATCAAACTTCTCATAGTATTCAACACACTCATAAGATTGTTTTATTATTAATCTTGCATACCAAGCATATTAGGATTTTAAGAAAATGACCATGCTATTAAGACTCCCAAAATAATCTAAGTGAAGCATGAGAGACCAATAGTTTCTATAAAACAAATCCACCACCGTGCTCTAAAAGATATAAGTGAAGCACTAGAGCAAAATTATATAACTCAAAAGATATAAGCGAAGCACACAGAGTATTCTAACAAATTCCAAATCATATATGGCTCTCTCAAAAGGTGTGTACAGCAAGGATTATTGTGGTAAACTAACAAGCAAAGACTCAAATCATACAAGATGCTCCAAGCAAAACACATATCATGTGGTAAATAAAAATATAGCTCCAAGTAAAGTTACCGATAGAAGTAGACGAAAGAGGGGATGCCTTCCGGGGCATCCCCAAGCTTTGGCTTTCATGTGTCCTTAGATTATATTGGGGTGCCATGGGAATCCCCAATCTTAGGCTCTTTCCACTCCTTGTTCCATAATCCATCAAATCTTTACCCAAAACTTGAAAACTTCACAACACAAAACTTAAAGTAGAAAATCTCGTGAGCTCCGTTAGCGAAAGAAAACAAAAGACCACTTCAAGGTACTGTAATGAACTAATTCTTTATTTATATGGGTGTTATACCTAATGTATTACAACTTCTCTATGGTTTCTAAACTATTTTACTAGTCATAGATTCATCAAAATAAGCAAACAACACACGAAAAACAGAATCTGTCAAAAACAGAACAGTCTGTAGTAATCTGTAGCTAGCGCAAGATCTGGAACACCAAAAATTCTAAAATAAATTTCTGGACGTGAGGAATTTATCTATTAATTATCTTCAAAAACAATTAACTAAATATCACTTTCCAAATAAAAATTACAGCAGTTCTCGTGAGCACTAAAATTTCTATTTTTTACAGCAAGTTCAACAAGACTTTCCCCAAGTCTTCCCAACGGTTCTACTTGGCACAAACACTAATTAAACACAAAAAACACAACCAAAACAGAGGCTAGATAATTTATTTATTACTAAACATGAGCAAAAAGCAAGGAATAAAAAATAAAATTGGGTTGCCTCCCAACAAGCGCTATCGTTTAACGCCCCTAGCTAGGCATAACAAGCAAGAATAGATCTAGGTATTGCCATCTTAGGTAGGCAACCCATAAGTGGCTCCCATAATAGATTCATAAGGTAATTTAATTTTATTTCTAGGAAAGTGTTTCATGTCTTTCCTTAATGGAAATTGGAATCTAATATTTCCTTCCTTCATATCAATAATTGCACCAATCGTTCTAAGGAAAGGTCTACCAAGAATAATAGGACATGAAGGATTGCAATCTATGTCAAGAACGATAAAATATACGGGCACATAATTCCTATTTGCAACAATAAGAACATCATTAATTCTTCCCATAGGTTTCTTAATAGTGGAATTCGCAAGGTGCAAGTTTAGAGAGCAATCATCAAAATCACGGAAACCTAACAAATCACACAAAGTCTTTGGAATCGTGGAAACACTAGCACCCAAATCACATAAAGCATAGAATTCATGATCTTTAATTTTAATTTTAATAGTTGGTTCCCACTCATCATAAAGTTTTCTAGGGATAGAAACTTCCAATTCAAGTTTTTCTTCATAAGATTGCATCAAGGCATCAACGATATGTTTAGTAAACGCTTTATTTTGACTATAAGCGTGAGGAGAATTTAGCACGGATTGCAACAAGGAAATACAATCAATCAAAGAGCAATTTTCATAGTTAAATTCCTTGAAATCCATAATAGTGGGTTTAGCAACATCTAGGGTTTTAATTTCTTCAATCCCACTTCTATCAAATTTAGCATCAAGATCAAAAGATTCAGAATTCTTGGAACGCCTTCTAGGTAAAGGTTGATCATATTCAGTCCCATCATTATCAAGATTCAGCAAAGCAGCATTAATTTCACAAGATTCAGCATCGGTAAGAGGAGCAGTCGGAGTGCTAATAAAATCATTGTTGTTGCTATTGGTGAAGTCACACAATTTAGTATTATCTTGAGCCATCGTGACAAGCAAGCAAACTAACACACAAGCAAACAAAAAGCAAGCGGGCAGAAAGAGGCAAATAGAGGGAGGATAGAGAGAGAGAGGGCAAATAAAACGGCAAGGGTGAAGTGGGGGAGAGGAAAACAAGATGCAAATGGCAAATAATGTAATGCGGGGGATAAGGGTATGTGATGGGTACTTGGTATGTTGACTTTTGCGTAGACCTCCCCGGCAACGGCGCCAGAAATCCTTCTTGCTACCTCTTTTAGCACTGCGTTGGTTTTCCCTGAAGAGGAAGGGATGATGCAGCAAAGTAGCGTAAGTATTTCCCTTAGTTTTTGAGAACCAAGGTATCAATCCAGTAGGAGGCTACGCGCGAATCCCTCGCACCTGCAAAAAACAAATAAATCCTCGCAACCAACGCAAATAGGGGTTGTCAATCCCTATAGGGACACTTACGAGAGTGAGATCTGATAGATATGATAAGATAATATTTTTGGTATTTTTATGATAAAGATGCAAAGTAAAATAAAGGCAAAGTAAATGGCAAAGTAAATAACTAAGTAGTAGGAGATTGATATGATAAAGATAGACCCGGGGGCCATAGGTTTCACTAGTGGCTTCTCTCGAGAGCATAAGTATTCTACGGTGGGTGAACAAACTACTGTTGAGCAATTGACAGAATTGAGCATAGTTATGAGAATATGTAGGTATGATCATGTATATAGGCATCACGTCTGAGACAAGTAGACCGACTCCTGCCTGCATCTACTACTATTACTCCACTCATCGACCGCTATCCAGCATGCATCTAGAGTATTAAGTTAAAAACAGAGTAACGCCTTAAGCAAGATGACATGATGTAGAGGGATAGACTCATGCAATATGAAGAAAACCCCATCTTGTTATCCTCGATGGCAACAATACAATACATGCCTTGCTGCCCTTACTGTCACTGGGAAAGGACACCGCAAGATTGAACCCAAATCTAAGCACTTCTCCCATTGCAAGAAAGATCAATCTAGTAAGCCAAACCAAACTGACAATTCGAAGAGACTTGCAAACATAACCAATCATACATAAAAGAATTAAGAGAAGATTCAAATATTATTCATAGATAGACTTGATCTTAAACCCACAATTCATCGGTCTCAACAAACACACCGCAAAAAGAAGATTACATCGAATAGTTCTCCACAAGAGAGGGGGAGAACATTGTATTGAGATCCAAAAAGAGAGAAGAAGCCATCTAGCTACTAACTATGGACCTGTAGGTCTGAGGTAAACTACTCACACTTCATCGGAAGGGCTATGGTGTTGATGTAGAAGCCCTCCGTGATCGATGCCCACTCCGGCGGAGCTCTGGAACAGGCCCCAAGATGGGATCTCGTGGATACAGAAAGTTGCGGCGGTGGAATTAGGTTTTTGGCTCCGTATCTGATCGTTTGGGGGTATGTGTATATAGGAGGAAGAAGTACGTTGGTGG